>NW_006239153.1:72152-118255 GCF_000226075.1 Solanum tuberosum
GCAAAAAGGAACAAAAAGGTTGAAAAGAACGAAGAAGCTGAAGCATGAGCATCGCCAAGAACCTTTGGCGATTTGCCGAAAGGACAAACTCCGCCCTTTGTTCCTGTATGCGAATCCCTGAAGGAAGAGGATCAAAAAGGCGATAAAAGGAGAAGTTGGCGCTTCGCCGAATAGTTTCGTGATGCAGTACTATACCGCCCAATGGTCCAGAACGTGAAGATGCTGATGACAAGCATGAAATGGTGATAAAACAGAAAAGGGAGAGTCGCCAAGTCATTCAGCGGCATCGACTAACTTCGCCGAAAGATCTGCCAGCGCTATTTTCTGAAATCTATAAATACCGAATTTATTATTAATTTTGAAGAGTCGAACTTTTATTTTAATTTCCATAATAGAATAGTACTTTTTGGATATATTTCTCTCAAGTTTAGAGAGGGTTTTGGGGAGACTTGAAGAAAGAAGGATTCCATCTTCCCCAAGTTGGAAGTGGGTCTTCTCCATTCTTTTTCCTTTGCTTAAATCAAGGTTTAATTTCTTATACCCATTTGATTTTACTATCATTTTAGGTGTATTTTGTTATTTCTTGATGTGTGGCTAAAACCCCCTTCTTGGGGTGTGATTTAGCAAATATGTGTTGATATTATTGTTGGGTCTTGCTTGCTGATAGGTTAGATGTAGTTTAATGGTGATTTCACCTAGTGGTTGTGGGTTTTAAATATAAAAGGGTTTGTAATTGCAAATACAAAGCCACCCATGTGTTTTCGGCTTGCCCGATAGGGAGGTCACGAAACCAAGACCACTAGACTGATGGCCTAAGGAGTGGGTCGACATGAGGTTCAGCCCGAGAGGGTGAGCCATAGTCCCCATATCCTAACACTTAGCTCGAGAGAGTGAGTGTGGTAAGGCGTAGGCTGGTTTTCATGCAGCAAATGGGTTGCCCGAGAGGAACACATTTGAAACGGGGTAAGGTGCTGGAGAGGGAACTTATTTCCATTTAAAGCTTAGCCTATTCACTATTATCTTACAAATTTCCTTTCAAAAGCATGTACCCAACTACTTATCTCAACTTTTATTGCGGTCACACCCCAAGAACATTTCCCTATACTTGATTTTCTTGCTAATTTTTGCTATTTTTACTACTTTTGACAAAACCTCCAAATTGATATTTGACACTTTCATGTCACCCCCTTTAATTTACCATGTTTTTGTTCGTTAATGTCTTTAGCTACGACTAGTTAGATTTTAATTTTATTTTTCTATCAATTCTCAAAACCACTCCCTTGGGACACGACCCCAACCTTTAGTTGGGTTACTATACTATCGACGATCGTAGACACTCATACCGTAGGTTAGTGTCATTGGTCACGATAAGCATTAAGGCTCAAATAGGGTAGTCTCTACTAGCAACCTCTAGCTCCTAACTACGTGCCCCCGTATGATAGTCTTTTGTGACTAAGCTAGTAGATCCACCTGATGTCATGACCTCCAGGTCATTTATGTATTTATGTCTCCTATTCGTCATTTAGATCTTTCCTGTAGCGACCCCAAGTCATTTATGACCTGCTAGAACTGACAGTTTGGTCACCTGGTTGTTCGTTTTATTTTATAGTGAGTTTTAGTATTTTGGAGCTTTTGAACCTTGAACGGTCAATTTTGACCAAAGGTTCTAGAAGATGATCTCATAACCTAATTCTGACGATTCCATCAGCTTTGGAAGGGTCATTTTAGGCTTGTGACATGTCTGACATGACTCTCGTGGCTTTTAGTATGAGTTTGTACGATTAGACATTTGAACTATCAAGTTAAGGCCTAAGTTTGACTTTTGTCAACATTTTGAGTAAACGAGCTTGGATGAGGATTCCGTCAACGCCATTAGCTCTGGAATGTTGAGTTTGGTCTAGAATGACCCTCCATTTAGATCCTAATGACTCTAGACTAATTTCGAGCCCCACTGTGGATTTTGGGTTAAATGGGGTTTGGGTGTGAGACCCATTTTTTGTCGAGATGACCTGGTGTTGGAACTTTGACTGCTCTGTTGAGTCTAGAATATCGATTTTGGTAGGGTTGCATATCTCGTTATTGTGCAAGAGGTTCTGAACGAATTTGGGGCACCCTGTCGGAGATTCAGGACTTGGCCAAACCAGCTGATATATATGAGTTGGTGCAGACCGCGATTGTGGAGGTCAAGTGACTTGAGGCTCATGTTCGCAGAGCCTTGGTCGCGATCGTAGAGGTCACGTTCACAAAAGTTTTTTCTGGAATCATGGATATCTGGTTCGCTCCTGGCCACATTCGCGAGGCCCCAACTGCATTTGCGAAGGCCTTCCGCGTTCGCGATGAAGCGCAAGGTCTGGTCTTAATTAAAGAGTAGTGGTGATCAACTTAAGAGAGTGAGGTTCAAATTGAGTTTTCTTCCTCGTTTTAGCTCAGAATTAGGTGATTCAAAGTCCCATGCATCCATTTTGGTCATGGCTACGTGGTAGAGTGATTGGATTGTATTGGTGGACCGCCGTTTGAGATAAATTTTGCCTTGAAGGTGCTTCCTATCCTTTTCTTTATCTCTTTCTGTTGATTAAGTTTAACGTTTTTCCTCCGCTGTTTCCAGCGTCTAATTGCATTCAAGTTTGGAACAAAAGTTTGAGGTGTAGTTTAGGACCTCTTGACAAAGTCAATCCCAGAATTTCCAGCATGGATCCCACAATTTCTGTTTGACTCTAAAATTGGTCCATATTTATTTTATATGTTTTTAGTGTCATAACGACTGTACTTATGTTGTAACCTATTTGAGATAGCGTGGCAAAGTTTCGAGGCCGTTCGAAAATTAAAAGCTCAGGCCTTATGATTTAGAGCGCGCATGGTCGGCCTACAAGTAGGCTACAACTTTGTTTTAATTTAGATTAAGCATGTATGTTTAAATTCATGATGGTGAGTGTCAATTCAGGGTGGGTTCCTAGTTAGTTATGCTTTTCTTCTTAAAAACCATGATTTAGGGTTGATCAAGACTATTATGAGGGTTGTGCTATGCTAGTAGGGTTGGTTGTACGACTTGCATGCTATGTGAAATTACTTGAGTTTTATTTGCTTTCAGATGCATGTTTGGCCTTAGCCTTGGGTAGGCTAAAGTTGCCTTAGACTCTTGAACCTTGTGGATTGCTTTGTCTCCGATGCCAATTCGAATGGCCTAGGTCTTTGTAGACTGGAATAGCAGACTTGCTTTGTCTTCGATGTCAATTCGAACGGATTAGGTCCTTGTAGACTGGAATAGAAGACTTGAGTTTGATAGTCTGAGCCTTAGCTTAGGCGTTATCATTTCTTGTGGACATTCTATGCTCTCTCTTTCCCTATTTCTGGAGCTCTAAGGTGTTACTAAAGGTTTGTTCCATTGCGATACTTGGATATTAAGTTGTGCTTGGCTGGAATCCTTCTTGCTATAGCTTTGGGAGTGGACATCGATCCAAAAAGGCTAGGAGCCTACTTGAGATCCTCTTCGGAGTCGACACACCCCCTAGTCACTCTTGCTAGCTGAGCGACTTATGCCCCTAGGAGAGGACTGGATGGTTGGGTGGCCTTGATATCTGAGATCCTCTATGGAGTTAACATGCTCTCAAGTCACTCTTTCTAGTTGGACAACTTACACCCTTTTGAGTGGACTATCTTGTTGGGTGGCCTAAATTGACTGTCACTCTTGCTAGTTGGGCTGGGAGTTGACTGGGTTTTTGGTTTCGTGGTTACTTGGGGTGGGAGGCCATCTCATGTTCCTGGTTCCAAATTTGGGTTACTCATTCTTCGTTATAGACTAAGCTATTTTGTGTATCTGTCGAGCTTATGGGGTCCTCTCGGGTTTTTATTTAAACTAGTGCACGAGTTTACCTTCTGGGTTTATGGGGGCCCAATTAGGTTTAGGCTGGTTGTACTTAGATTTACTTTGTGTATACTCGTGTGCCTCCTTTCTTTCCCACTTTGACTTTTGTCTGTCTTTAAATTCTATCTTTTCTGGTTATCTGTAACACCCCAGAAATTTCTAAGTTAAGACCCGAATCATTCTTCATTTGTGAATAAGATCATATCGGGTGATTCTTAACTTGTTCATATGTGTAAAGGTAATTTTTTTAGTGTGAGAATGATTGTGGAGATCAATTAAGGTCACTAGAATAATGCATGAAAGTTCAGTTGGTAGAGATGATGAGAGGATGAAAAGTTCTTAGAAAGTGGGTTAGTAGGAGTCTATGGAGTGTTAAGGTTTTAAGCTTGAATGTGGTGTTGTTAACATGTGGACAATGCTGTGATACATTAGGTGTTTTGTGATATGAGCTCAAGGTTAGCTGAATGTAGCAGTAAGGAGTAGTGTTTTTGGGATGAGATTTCCTAAAGAGGTATAGAACCCGAACCTTGTGATTTAGATCAAAATGATCACCCTATGTTAAGTACTTTGTGATTTTGAGTTAGACTTGAAGATAGTAAGAGTAACTCTTTTCTCTTCCATCCTCAATTTAACCATCATTCGAGGATGAATGATCTCAAGGGGGAGATGTTGTAACACCCAAAAAAAATTCTAAGTTAAGACCCGAATCATTCTTCATTTGTGAATAAGATCATATTGGGTGATTCTTAAATTGCCCATATGTGTAAAGGTAAATGTTTTGGTGTGGGAATGATTTTATATATCAATTAATGTCACTAGAAACTCCTAGCACAAAGTTGAGTTGAAAATGTCCTTACCAATCAAGTTTAGACATAAGATTTTACTTAGGTCAACTTAAAATGTCCATATCTCTTAGAATATAAAGAGATACATGGCCTATAACCTATCAAATTAAAGTTATTTGAATCCTTTTTCCAATGCCATCAATTTCGCGTCAATCCAAATTTTGAGTAAAAAGTTATGACCATTTTAGTAACCTGATACAGTGCTGTTACGAATTAGTCGACGGGAAAATATTAAAAAGGGTCATTTTTGTTTTTTTAACTCTAATAAAACCCTAAATGAATTTCTTTACTAATTAAAAACCCAAAACAATCAGATTTTCATCTCTTAATTCATCATTTTCTTCTCTCTCTAACCCTAAGACAACCCTAAGGAAAAATCAAAGTAGAAGACTCCATTCAAGATTCTTCCAATCTTTTTCAATATTCTTCTTCAAGGTAAGTCTTTCTCCAAGAATTTCATTCTTTCCAACCCAAATTCCTATACAATTATGAATCATCAATGAAAATTATAATTCTTGGCCATAGAAATCTCAAGAAACTAATTCAAGAATATCAAGAAAGGTTTTCTTAATTGTTTACCATCAAGCTAGGGTTTCAAGATTTCTAATCAAGATTCTTCAGAAATCTTGTTCTTTCAGGTATGTAAGGATATCATAGTGTTGGACTAGTACGTCCTCACGCCCTACATCAACTTTCAAATCAGTAAAAGAGAAATCTATGATTCTACCCCTAGATTTGATTATTCTTGAGCTACGTTGATTTTGAGTTCTTGAATTCCTAATTCTTTTGAAATTCTATTCCTAAGTATTGAGTTTCTATAATGTTATTGAGATCCTTGAGTTGATTTGTTCATGTCTATAATTCAACATGAACCTATTTTGACTTATAAATAAGCTTTTTAAAGCCAACACTTGAGTTCTTAAATAGAGTTTTGAGAAATTAAAGATGATTTTTGAGAAAAGAGTTTGTAAAACATGATTAGTATAAAAATCGAGTATGCCATCAATGTATGAGTAGTATGATATCTAGATATACCATCAATGTTTATGCATTATGACTTCCCGAGTCATCAATGATCATATTAAAATATGATTTTGATATGTTTTTTAAAGAGTTTTCAAGTATGAATTGAGTAAGAGTATAAGGGGACTATGTATTCCCAAAGGTATCAATTTTTACATTGATAAAAGAGAAACTGAGATTTCTAAATGAGTTATGAGTTCAAAAGATATTTCAAGAGTACTTATCTCTTTTAAGAGGGTAGTTTGAGCAATTATCTCAAAACAGAGGAAGAGTTATGTTTTTAAACATATGAGCATGAGTATATATTATTGGTAGTAGTATTGAACACCGATATGAGAACGAGTTCAGACAACTCAAAGTCCTCATAAATCATTTATGCCAACATGGCTAAAGGGTCATACTTTTTAGACGATTCCTTATTGCTTTTTAAGCATAGTTTAGTGGATCCACTTAGTTGAGGAGTCCTATATCCTGGCAAGGTATAGGACAGTTCTGGCAGCGTGGGCGAGACGTTGTATCATCACGTAGCTCATAGTGATGGTTGTCGGTTAGAGAATCTCCCAATAGAGTTAAAGTGTATTTATTTTATATCACTTATTATGTTGAGTTCAGAGATGAGAAAGTATTTTGTAAATCTTTAAATGATTTTACTCCTTTATTTCTTTACATTTAGCTTGAGTACATTGTTATCTATTCCATATCTTTCTTTGAGTTATTTGTTATTCAACTATATTACATACTCGGACATTCAATGTACTGATGACATTCAACTTACATCTTTTAATGATGTAGATACATGTTATTAGGATCATCAACAAGATTATGTTGAGATCACTTCATCTGCTTGTCTACTTATGAGTGAGAGCTCCTTGCTTTCGAGCACTCAAGTTTTATGAGTTGTTAGTAGTAGTTCTTTGAGGAGTCATGGGTATTTTCCCAACACTCGTCTATATATAGTAGAGGCTTTATAGATAAATAATTCTGGAGAGTTTTTTTAGTTTTATATGTTTTATTTAAAACTTATGTTTCATACTCAGTGTATTCATCACAGTGTTGAGATTCATTAAACTGTTTTTAAGTGTTTCTTTCAATTTGATGCTTATGTATGTTTGAATTAGTCTTCCAATTATAGTCAGCCAGGATGAGGGTTCTCTTGTGGACCAACAATGGTTCTTGAGTGTCAGCCACGTCCAGGGTGTAGGCTCGGGTCGTGACATTATCTTTACCTTTCTTGCTCAGTCGGCCTATGATGCCAACATAGTACCTTTGTTTTGGTACTTATGCTACACTCTGCATCTTTTCATGATGCAATTCCTAGTACTATCTACTGGCGGTGATCATTCGTGCCATCTTCTGCAGCTTGTGGATATCAAAGACGAGTGTGAGCACTTGACGTCCTAGACCACTCTATCTCCTTTAGTACTTATATAACTAGTCTTTTGCAATTGACATGGATTGTTATGTTCCACTTTTGGGACTTGTATGTATTCTTACTAGATAGTTTTGTACTCGTGACTTCCAGGTTCTTTGAGGGTTTCCTGTGTATATAACTTTTGGTTTGCTTTTCGTTTTTGTCTTTTCTTATTGTTAGTATTATTTCATGTTTGGTTCTTCCCTTGTACCCATTACTTGATGTTCTAAACACATGTTTACTTACCTTATGGTGGGTTATAGTATGGTCCATCATAACTCGAGGGATTGGGTCATGACAAATTGGTATCAGATCTCCAAGTTCTCTAGTCTCACTTGTACAGAGCTACTACCTAGTACAGTCCTACGGATCGGTGCACTGATGTCTTTATCCTATATTTGGGAGGCTACAAGGTGTATTTATAAATTCTCCCCTTTTGTATCTTGTTCATGTGGTGCGTGTGTTATTGGTTTCCTGAAATCTCACTTGTTTAATTCTTTTCGTAGGATGGCTCATACGCGCCGCGCGATGATTAGGGGTAGGGTTCGACCTCCCTTGCCTGGTAGGGGTGCGGCACCACCTCCGGTTAGTGAGTGAGATACGGAGCATGTAGTGGATCCTCCAGCAGCCCGTGTTCTGGGTTACCTAGTTGGGCTGGACCAGCTCAGCCACCAGCTGGACCGACTGTGGCTCCAAACATTCAAGAAGCTATTGCCCAGATTTTGACAGTGCTTAGGGGTATGCAGCAGGCCCAGCTCCAGCACCATCACAGAACCTGCGCCAACACCAGTTTAGTAGGATCAACTTGCAGTAGAGGTGCCCTTGGCCAAGGTACCACCTAGGGGTGCCCAGTCCATGGTTACGGCCTGAGCTATGCCACTAGAGGAGAATAAGATGTTTAGAGTGTTCCTGAGACTCTCACCTATGAGTTTTTCTAGGGGAAGTGGGTGAGGATGACCATGAGTTTCTTATTACCTGCAGGGAGAGACTTCATACTTTGGGGTTAGTGTAGTCGAGAAGAGCTGACTTCACTGTATATAAGCTAGATGGTCCAGCCACGTAGTGGTGGCATACATTTATTGAGATTAGACCAATTGGTTCCCTTTTGGTCACCTAGACCGAGTTCTCCAAGGCCTTCTTGGCCATGCATTCTTTGCAGCATCAGAGATCTCCTCTGGGATCAACTCTCTGGATTGGAGTAGGACTCCATGACTGTGTCAGAGTATGAGGCGAGGTTTCACTAGCTCTCCTGTCATGCCACCATGATTCTACCTACCGAGGAGGAGAGAGTTCGGTGTTTTGTTCGTGGGTTGAGACTCAGTCCATGGTCTCCGCGGGTCACTCATTTTGGGATGTTGTTGATCATGCCCTCACTGTTGAGGAGTTCCGTCGTGAGGCCCAAGGGGCAGCGGCAAGAGATACAAACATGAGGGTAGCTATAATGGGTCCCACTGCAGGCCTAGAGAGGTCTATGATAGGGTTGAACACTGGTTTCAGCAGGGACATCCCAGTCAGCCTGTTCAGGCCTCATTGAAGAGTTTAGAGGGTCACAAATATAACTGGAGTAAGGTTGGCTTTACCCAGAGTCATGACTCCCATGTTAGTGCTTCAGGCCATGGTGGCTGTTCTTCTAGGAGAAAATCATTTTTGGGTTGTTTTGACTAAGTTAGGTCACTGACCAGAGATTGCCCTTTGCGTAGACAGATTTCTCCAGTTCCACAACTAGCTTATAAATGATCAAACGGGGGGTTTCCAGACAAAACCCAAGCATCCAATCAGGATAATTGGTGCCAAGGTCAAGGAAATCAAGGTGGAACTATGGTAACTATAATCGTGAAGGGAACTATGTTCGTGATGAGAACTATAATCATGACAACAATTACAATAGGAATAGGTACAACAATAGAAATGATTAGAGCGGCCCATATATTCCACCAGGAAAATGAGATGTAGGATCGAGTTTGAATCGAATTGAGGATATGTTGGCTAAGATGATGAAATTTTTTGAGTCAACAAATGACAATGTGAAGGAGATGTGGAATGATTTATCAAGGTATTGGGCAAAAGGTTGAGTCAAATGAAGTATCTATTTGACAGATCGAGCAGCAATTGAGCCAGTTATCTTCAAGTATGAATCCACGCCATCAAGGAACACTTCCTAGCAATACCATATAGAATCCAAAGAATGATGGACATTGTATGACAGTTACTGCTATGGATGGAAAGAAAACTATTAACCCTCATATGCCAACTAATGTGGAAAGTACGAAAGAGCCGAAAGAAGATGAAGTTGAGGTATTTGAGGAGCCTTAAGATCAGAATTAGATTGAGGCTGAAGTGACGCAAAAGATCATACCTATGCCGAGACCTCCACCTCCCTTCTTACAAAGGCTGGTTAAGAATACTGAAGACAAAAAGTATCAAAGGTTCATATATATGTTGAAGTAGTTATAAATAAATGTTCCTTTGATTGAAGCACTAGAAAAAATGCTCGATTATGCTATGTTCATGAAGGATTTGGTGACAAAAAAGAGGACGGTTAGTTTTGAAGGTGATGATAAGTTGCAACATTGTAGCACTATTGCTACTAGGTCACTAGTGCAGAACAAGGAGGATCCCAGATCTTTTACCATTCCATGTACTATTGGTATATTGCACTTTTCTAAGGCCCTATGTGATTTGGGTGCTAGCATAAATATGATGCCGCTGTATGTGTACAAGAAGTTTGGCTTAGGAGCCGTTAAACCGTTTGCAATGTGGCTACTTATGGCTAATAGAACTATGAAGAAACCAATTGGGGTGCTACATGATGTCCTTGTGAAAATTGAAGCATTCATCTTTCTAGTGGACTTTGTGATATTAGACTGCGAGGTTGACTTTGAAGTCCCCATCATCTTAGGAAGACCATTCCTTTCTATTGGGTGTGCATTGATTGATATGGAAAGAGGGCAGATAAAGTTTCGATTGAACAATGAAGAGGTGACCTTCAATAACTGCAAAATAGTGAAACATCAAAGTGATATGAAATCGGTGTCTCTGGTGAACCATACTGTTGAGGTACAACCGGATGTGTCTATTGAGGAGAGATTGGGTGTTAAAGCACTAGCTGTTGTGATCATGAATTTTGATGGAGATGGTACTGATGAATATGATGAGTTAGTGGCTGAGCTTGATGGGATAAATTTTGCTCATCTCCAACCAAAGAAGCTGGATCTTGATTTGAAGCTTAAACCTCACTGGAAATTGATTTTCCATTATGGCTGTTAGTTTGTCAGATAAACAAAGCATGGAGGTGGCATTGGTTGTTGTTATTGTGGCTTTGTCAAGTGGTTGTTGTTTGCTTACCAGAGTTCGTGAAGGGGGAGAAAAAAGGGGTATGTTTGGTGATGAAGAGCTCATTGGTTGATGGAACTTACAGGAATAGTGAAAGAAATAAGGTTTTGGCACCTGGATTTTGGTGTTGCAAAGGTGAAGTGGGAAGGAAAAGGAAGGGGTTTGGTTCTTTTGTTGGTGGTTGTGGTTGTGGTTGTGTGAGGGAGGAAGGGAGGAAGGGAGGAGAGCAGTGTGGGTCTCCTTTGGGGATTTTTCACTGGAAAAAAGGAAAGAGGGTTGGTGGAGATGTTGTTTGGTGGTAGGTGGTGGCGGGTTTTAGAGGGGGGGAATGGAAGGAGAGAAAGATTAGGGTTTGACCTAATTTTAAAATTTCCTTCTAAATTTGAAAATAATTCACCACCACAATTACTTTGGGACCAAGTTAACTTTTATAGTCAATTCAAAACCACTATTTTACAAAATATTGAGTTAAAAAAACATGGTCTATCAAAATTATGTGTTCAAAACCACCGGCTAGTTAAATATCTATGTATATAATTCATTATCTGTGTTTGAACGTATTTCTAGATTGTCCCAAAAATACTAAAACAAATATGAACAAATGTAAGCAAAAGATGAAATTTAACTACAAAAAATGAAAGTTTAAAGAAATCGAAAAAATATTTTGAATATGCAACGAACAGCGATAAAAACAATAATAATCAAAATTAATTAAGAAAAATCCTAATATTTAAAGAAACAAGGATAATTACCGATAAATTGTGTTAAAATTGCAAAAAATGTATTTTCCATTTAACGAATAAAATACTTAAAAGCGTTATCATTGAAAAATATCAAGACTAAATTAGGTGTCAACAATAACAAACCGAGTGTAATGTCAAAAGTGTGATCTAATAAGGGTAAGATTTACACTGTCACGACCTGAAGACTCAAGTCATGATGACACTTACTATATAATCCACCAGCAGACAACTCAACTCATAACCCAGAATAACAAGTAATAGGCATACAAGGTTCAAACAGCAAATAACAGGGAAACCATAATATAATTTAAAGGAAACAACATAAGATAAGAGTAGAAGCCAATAGATATATACAATCAAAAGAGATCCAACACAAAACCTGGTAGTCACATGTACAAAGCTACTACAAGTACAAATCTCAAATTGGACCTAAAATAGACATACTTGACTAAAGATACAAAACACTAGTCATAGCTACAAAAGATAGAGGTAGACTAATCCATGACACACAAAGCTCACCCTTGCCTCTGAATACTTCTGTAGCTGGCTCAATATAGACACGTATGTCTTGTGGTAGAACGTATAACAAGAAAATAGATACACAGATTGATATAAGTACCAAAAGAACATGTACCAAGTAGGCATCGTAGGACGAATGAGCTTAAAAAGTAAAGACAATCTAAAAAGTGAGAAATAACACTAACTAGAGGTAAAAAGAATAGAACGATAACGAAAATCTAACAAAAATGCACATGAGTCTAGGAAAGAATGGAATTGAAAAGCAAGTAACCAATTATAACCAATCCAACTTGAATCATTGAATGAAGCCCGAAATCACAATGCAAAATCACTAGGGCCATAGTATAAATGGGAATTATGGATAAAACATCATCAGATCTAAGTTACTGCCTAGCAAAGGTTCATACTATTAGACCTAAGTCTTCTACATAAGTCTATAGGGAGCTAAGTCGTCCAAAGCGACGTCAAAGAATTATAAGGCTTATCGGCTCCAAAAATGAAAGTCTAAGGCAATCACCAGCCTAAACCTAGGCTAATAAAATTAACCAACTACCAATAACAACAAGATCAATCCAAGAAATAATACAAGGCAAAAAGGAAATCACGACAACAAGATAGGCATGCTCAATTTACCCGAAACTCACCGTAATACTTCTTAAACATAAATTCTAATAACTTAATATGAATCAACTACCTCATCCCAATTCCTTTTAATCAATATGAATTTATACTCTCAAGCTCAATCTAAGGGACATGAAGTCATTGCCTACCTCAAAGATGACTGTCGGCGCTCCCAATTCATGATTTCATCGGTTTGCCTTTCCAAATGGCCTCTGATCATTGTCATGCTATCAAAAACATATTCATAATGTCAATATGGATGTTTTTACATCAAAACACAATATTTTAAGATAGGACCAAAATCAACACAAAATGGGAATGTGGGACTGCTCTAGGAAGTCTGTGAATGTGAAAAGATAAAGTGGTTGCACCAGCTGATGTATATTAGCTTGTTTTACCCAACTTGAAAAGCCTCGATGAGGTGCTCATGATTTTTAAGAACCCCTTGCATGCAAATAAGATATGCTACCCCATCAAATTTGGAATTTTAGATGAAGTAGTGACGTAGAAACTTCCAACCGAGGTCGTCTCTATGAAAAGTGGGTCTCACACTCAAATTTAATTTTTTGCAAACTTTCACAAGGGTGCTCGAGATGAGCCCAAAAGCCATGGGATCTACATTGAAGGTCCTTCTAGACCAAATTCATTGTTTCAAAGCTAACAAAACCATCAGAATTTCATTTTGATTCCATCTTCCTGAACATCTGACCAAAGTTATCCATTCAAGTTTCAAATGCTCTAAAATAGAGAAACTTGCACATAATCCAAATGAATGACCAGGTGATCAAACTTAGAAAGTCATAAATGACTTAGGGTCAATATACGAACAATCTAAACAATGAGAAGAAGGCAATAAAAGAAAAATGACCTGGAGGGTAATTACAACTTTCACTACTAAAGAGGACTTTCATCCGTAAAAGTTAAAGTCAATAGGTACTGAGGGCTCAAACAAGAAGGGAAACTGCTCTCCATCTCATACTCAGTCTCATAGGTAGCCTTTTCAATTTGATGATGCCTCTAATGGACCTTAACCACATGAATGGGTCTTTAATACAATTGCCACAAATCTCTATCTAGGATAGCAGTCGGCCTCCTCCACATAGTTCAAATGGTCATCCATCTCAACCTAATCGTAATTGAGCACATAAGACTCATCAGGAACATACTGGTAAAACATAGATATATGGAAAACCAGGTGAATAGCTGAAAATGTCAGAGGTAGGGCCAAGTCATAAGTGACATCAACCACTGTCAATAGAATCTCAAATGGGCCTATGTACCTGGGCTAAGCTTCCCCAACCTCTCAAACTGCAGCACACTTTTCATGGCAACACTAAAAGGAATACCCGATCTCTAACTCTGAATCTCAAAGGTCGGCACCTAAGGTCAACATAACTCTTATGCCTACTCTGAGCTTACCTAAGCCTATCCTGAATAACCCAAACTATGTCTAAGGCCTCTTAAAAAATATCCGTACAATGCGGCCTAGGCTCTGAAGACTCAAACCAACCAACCAGAGAGTGAAAAAAAGCCTACTATACAAGGCCTCGAATAAAGCCATTGGAATACTAGATTTATAATTGTTATATGCAAACTCCACCGAAGCCAAGAACTGGTCCCACTGACCTTCAAATCCAAAACACAAGCACACATTATATCCTCCAAAACCTAAATAGTACGCTCTGACTACACGTCATTCTATGGATGAAAAGTTTAATGAATATTGACACGAGTACCTAACTCCATCGAAAAGGTCCTCCAAAAGTTGGAAGTGAAATGAGATCTCTTATCTAAAATGATGGATATAAGCACCCCGTGAAGACAAACTACCTCCCAAATGTAGACACGAGCTAACCTCTCAGAACTTAATGAAGATTGATTGAGAAGGAAGTATGTTGACTTGGTCAATCGATCAATAATGACATAGATGTTGTCAACACCTTTAGAAGCCTGAGGATAACCCATAACAAAATCCATGGTGATGCCCTATCACTTTCTCTCCAGAATGGGCAATTTCTAAAACTCACCACTAGATCTCAAATGCTCTTCCTTCACATGTTGGTGACACAAGAAATGGGAAAAATATTGATAATATCTCTCCTCATGCCTCTCCACCAGTAATCTTGTATAAAATCATGATATAGCTTTCGAGTGCTTGGATGGATATAATATCTTGAATCATGGGCCTAATAAAGAATCAGCTGAAACAAATCCCCAACTCTCGGAACACAAATATGGATTCTGAACCTCCAAACCCCATTAGAAGCGAAGGTAACCTGCCAAGCATCACGTTGCAAAACCTGATCCTGTATAGCCACCAAGGCCTCATACTGAAGCTAACGACCACAGAGCTGCTCAAATAGAGACGATTAAACTCCCACATATCCTAACACTCACCTAGAATATGAAACATCGAGTTGAATCATCCTATTTGGAAGAGACTGAATGTCTAAAGACAATGGTTGCTCTTAAGCTGGAAGGAAGATTAGAGAAGTCATAGTCCTTTAGAAGCTCAATGCACCTATGCTGCCTCGAATTAAGGTCCTTCTAGCTCATAATATATTGAAGAATCGTGTGATTAGTGTAGACCGCACATCGTACCCATACAAGTAGTGCCTCAAAATCTTAAGAGCTAAAACTATCGCCGCCAACTCCAAATCGTGAGTGGGTAGTTGTGCTCATGCACACTAAACTACCTTGCCATATAAGCTATAACTCAACCCTACTGCATCAGCACCCATCCCAAGCCAATGTTGGATGTGTCGCAATACACTTTGAAGCCCTCACACTCAATATGAAGAGTCAAATCAAGAGTGATGTTCCACCCATCTTGGACTTTGCAAATGTGAAAGTCCACCCACTTTTGCCTTTGTAAACGCAGACGGATGCCCGCAATCACATAGGGCACCTACCCAAATCTCAACGAACGCGGCCCAGGCCTAAAAAATGCAAACACCAACTCTTTTGGTCACTACAAATGAAGCTTGAGGCCCGTTATTTTGAAGAAGGAATATGGCCTGCACCAGCTAATGCGCATTAGCTAGTTTTGCCCAATTTGAAAATCCCCAACAAGGTGCTTATGATTCGTTCGGAACCTCGCCCACACATATGAGATATACAAGCCTACTAAATTAGGCCTTCCAGACTTAATAGAGATGCCAAAATATCCAACTAAAGTCGACTTAATAAAAAGTGGGTCCTAGACTCGAACTCCACTTCAGGATCATCTTGGAAGCGTTGGGATCCTCACCACAGGAGAGGTGTTTCACCCACCTCGGCCTTAGCAAATGTGAAGGTCCACCCACCTATGCCTTTTGCGAACGCAGACGGAGGCCCGCGATCACATAGGGCAACTAGCCAAATCTCCACAAACACGGCCCATGCCTTAAAATGTGAAGACAAACTCTTTTGGTCACTGCAAATGAAGCTTGAGGCGCATTATTTTGAAGAAAGAATTTGGCCTGCACCAGCTACTGCACATTGGCTAGTTTTGCCCAATTTGAAAATCCTCAACAAGGTACTCAGGATTCGTTCGGAACCTCGCCTACACAAATGAGATATACAACCCCACTAAATTAGGCATTCCAGAATTAACAGAGATGCCAAAACATCCAACTAAAGTTGTCAATAATGAAAAGTGGGTCGCAGAACCGAACTCCACTTTAGGAAAAATTCTTTAAGGGGGCTCGGGATTAGCCTGGAAGCCTTGGGATCCTCACCGCAGGTCCTTCTATCCCAAACTTGATATTGCAAAGTAGATTGAACCGTTAAAATTGCATTATGAGGTTGTCATCCTAAACTATTTACCGAAGTCAATTGTTTATGTTTAAAAAGCTCCCAAAATAGAGAAACTTGCACAGAAACCAAACGATTATCCAAGTGACTGAACTATCATTTCTATCCACTAAACCTGAATAGTGTGCTTCGATTACTTGTCATTTTATGGGTGAAAAGCTATGCTAAGGTGAACACGGGTACCTAACTCCTTCTAAAAGGTCCTCCAAAACCTAGAAGTAAACTGAGAATCCCAGTCTGAAACGATAGATATCGGCACCCCATGAAGATAAACTACCTCCTGAATGTTGATACGAGCAAACCTCTCGACGCTGAAAGAAGATTGAATGGGAATGAAATGTTCTAACCTAGTCAATCGGTCAATAATGACCCAAATGTTGTGAGCACCTCTACAAGTGTGAGGAAATCCCATAAAAATATCAATGGTAATATGCTCCCACTTCACCTCTGATATGGGAAATGTCTGAAACTCACCACAAGGCCTCAAATGCTCGGCCTTTACTAGCTGGCAACATAAGCAATGGGACACATAGTCTGCAATATCTCTTCTCATAATACTCCCCCAGTAATATTGCCTCAATTCATGATACATATTCACGTTAACCAGCTATAGAGTGACTTGGAATCATAGGCCTAAAAATTGATTAGCAGTATCAAATCTCTAATTCTTAGAACACAAATGCAGTCATCAAACCTCACCTAGAAAAACCCGATCTTGGATAGACATCAAAGCTTCATCCTCAAACGAATGACTACAGACCCCCTCCAACAGAGAAGATTGAACTCCCACATAGGCTAACACCCGCCTAAAATTTGAAACATCAAGCTGAATCATCTTATTGACTAATGACTAGATTTCTAAAGACAGTGGTCACTCCACAGCTGAAAGAAAGGTTGAACTACCCATACTCATCACCTTTTGGCTCAAGGCGTCTATTAAAACATTCGCCTTGCCCGTATGGTATATAATAGAGAGATCGTAGTCCTTGAGGAGCTCAATCCACCAGCGCTGGCTCGAATTAGGTTCATTTTGAATCATAATATACTAAAGACTTTTTGTGTTACTATATACCTCATATCGAACACCATACATATAATGCCTTAAGATCTTAAGTGTGAAAACCATCGTTGTCGACTTCTAATCATGAGTGGGGTAGTTTCACTAGTGCACCTTAAGGCGTCTCAATGCATAAGCTATAGCTTTCCCCATGGCATTAATACACAACCCAAACCAATGCCGAATGAGTCATAATACACCATCAAGCCCTAGCCCTCAATTGGAAGAGTCAAAACTAGAGCGGTGGTGAGCAACTCCCTAAGCTTCCAAAAGCTCAACTCACACTCCTCAGACCACTGAAAAGGAACATCAAAGTGAGTCAAATGGGTCAACAATGTTGAAATAGTAGAAAAACCCTACACAAACCATCTATAGTAGCACACTAATATGAGGAAACTCTAAATCTTAGTCACTAAGGTGGCCTAGCCTAATAATAAATAGCCTCAATCTTAGCCGAATCCACCATAATACCATACTTGGACATCACGTAACCCAATAATGCTATAGACTCAAGACAAAACTCACACTTTGAGAACTTGATATAAAGCCACTGATCTATCAAAGTCTGGAACACCGTAGTTAAATGTTGCTGATTCTCTTTTTGGTTCCAAGATTATATCAAAATGTCAAAATTGAACTCAATGTCAAAGGAATGAGATACCTTCTAAACACATGTGTCATCAAGTTCATAGAGGAAATAGGGGAATTAGTCAACCCAAAAGACATCGCTAGGAACTCATAGTGGTTGTAAAGAGTCCTAAATACGGTCTTAAAGATGTTCGCCACCCTAATACTCAAATGATAGTAACTAGATGTCAAGTAAGTCTTCAAAAACACCATGACACCCTGAAGCTAGTCAAACAAATCATCAATGCAAGGCATGGGATAATGCTTCTACACCTTCACCTTACTCAACTACCTGTAGTCAATAAACATCTGCATTGATCCATCATTTTTCTTCACAAATAGGATTAGGGCACCCCAAAGAGACATAATCAGCCGACTAAATCCCTTACCTAAGAGATCTTGAAGCTGAACATTGGGCTCATTGAGCTTTGCATGGGACATATGATAAGGTGAAATTGAGATAGGATGAGTTTATGGCTCGAGGTCAGTAGCAAGGTCAATATCACATTCTGGGGAAAGTCATGTAGGTCAGTAGGGAAAACATCCAAAAAATCTCAAACAATAGGGACTTAATCAATCGTAAGGACACTATAATCACACCTTGCACATAAGCCAAATAAGCTAGAAAACTGCTAGCAATTAACTTCTGAGCCTAAACAAAGAGATAGCCAGTTTGCGTGTGGCTACAAGATCCCTGCCACAGTAGTGGATGGATACCAAGAATAGCTAAGGTAATGGTCATAGAAAAGCAATCCAAGACCGTACGGTAGGGGATAACCAATCCATGCCTAGAACAACATAAAAATCAAACATATCTAGCATAATATGGTCAGCCCATGAGTCATGTCCCTAGATAATTGCCAACCAAGACCTATATACTCGATCCATAATTAATAACTAACCCACCAAGGGAAAAAAATGCAATGGCACTTCAAAAAGATCTAAACTCATACTCATAGAGAAGTATAATAAACAGACAGAAATAAAACATTAGAACCCAAATCAAATAAAGTCGAGGCGGGTTGATGGAATGAAAGAATTGTACTTGTGATAACAGTGTATGATGCCTTAGCCTCCACCCTTGCTGGAGCAACATATAGATTGTCCAGTCGACCCCTACCATTTACATCAATTGTACCACTAAATCCCTCTCCCTAGGGTCCTCGCCGAGCTCCCTAATGATGAGCTCATTTCTCTTGACCTTGGGAACCTTCCTTAGCTAGAGCTACTACCACTGCAAATGGTTGAGCTTGATGGGAAGTAAGTTAAAGCAACGCTCACTAAGATAGTCTCTTGACAAATAATCAAGCTCACCACAATCATAAAAATTCTTGCAAAGATTGGCCCACAAAAATATCGTCCACTACAACCTAAAGAACCCAACTGTGAACCTCTCAAAGTCTGACACATAGCAGCATCAACCTTACTGTGCTGGTCACCCTCTGAATCCTAAAGTTAGGCCTAAACAATCCAGCTAGGCTAACCTTGTTGAATTTGCTGGTGAGGCCTATCATTAGAGTCACCGCCCCTATATTAAGACCTATTTTAGCTACCCTATGTCGAGCCCTCTTGTAGTTTCCCCTAAGGGCCTCGTGATAGAACTTCTCCAAAGTGCGGGTATGATAAAACCATAGATGCGGTCTCAATCCACAACTGAAGTCTCAACCAAAAAACAAAGCAAAGAACCCTCTCCTGTTGGGTGGGAAATATCATTGTAGGATTTTAGGAGAGCTCGTTACACCTCACCCCATACCTAGACACGATCCTGGAGCCATGAACCAACTTTGAGAATTGGTCACGGAGTCTATCTCTCACACTCCATGGTATGAATCTCGTTAGGAAGGACTCTAAAAATACAGCCCATGAAACTGGAGGTGAACCACCTGGTCTACACTCAATAGAAGTATGCCACCACTGCTTGGTTGACTCATCAAGCTTATATATGGGGAAGTCGGCTCCTCTCAACTCCACTAGCCAAAAAGTATAAAGTCGCTCACGACAAGTAATCAGAAACATATGGCCATCTTCTCCGATAGTCCCAAAAAATCTTAAAGGTGATAATTTCATAAACACCTCAAGCATTTTATGCTCCTCTAACGACATTGCTTCGACTGCATTAATTGATAGGGTGACGTCAGGTACTAGTGGCCCTCGACCTACGGAGTTGCTACTAGAGGCTTACCCTACAATACTGGTCTAGCTAGTGTTGTGGCCTTTTGTATGCTCCCTAACACAACCAAAAACTGGGAGATAGCTCCTTGAAGATCTGGAGCCATAGTTTTCCTGGGTTGTGGCTAGGCTTGTCTCGGACTAACCTACTAAGGAGGAATTGGAGTTGTTTGAGGCTCTGTTGTTGGCTTTAGAGACCTTTGTTCTATTTTGGGCTGGTGTTGCAGCCCTAACACGTCGTTGAGCTCATCTTTTGACCCCTGCTGGGGCTTTACTAATGTCCCTCAGTGCTTCATCCCTGTTGTTGAGCCGTCGTGTAAAAGAATGAATCAAGTGAGATTCCAGCAAACCAATAAGAGACACGCTGCATGAAAGTGATACAAAAGAGACGATTTTCCTAATAATTCTTCGTTGCCTCCAAAAGATATAATACAAAAGAATGAAACAAGTGTGATTCTAGGAAACCATTAAGAGACATGCTGCACGAAAGTGATACAAACGAGACAATTCTCCTAATAATTCCTTGTTGCCTTCAAAAGAAATAATACAGATCTCTCTGCACCGATCTAGGGGAATATACTAGACATTAACTCTATGCAAGTGAGACTGGTGTACCTAGGGCTCTCATACAAACTTATGACGACCTGAAAACTCGAGTCATGATGACACCTACTATAAACCACTGGTAGGTATGCCAAACTCATAACTTGGAATGACAAGTAATGGGAGTAAGGGTAGAAATAATAACCAACACGCAACAGAGAAACAATTTAGCAAATATATCAATAGAAAAGAGCAGGAGCAATATATATATATATATATAAGTCAAAAGATTCAACCAAGAACCTGGTAGTCACAAGTACAGAGCTACTACAAAGAAAGAGTACAAGTCCCATAAATGAACCAAAATATACAGACTTATCTAAAAATGCAAAAAACTAGAAAACCTATACAAAAGGACAGATATGATCCAAACGACATAAGCTCACCCTTGCCTCCGAATCCCACTACAACTGACTCGAAGTCAGTTATGGTAACTGTTGCTCAGCTCTGCATCATAAAATCAAATGCAAAATATAGTATGAGTACCAAAATAACAGGTACTCGATAGTCATCATAGGTCGACTGAGCTTGAAAAGTAAAGATAATATTAAAAGAAAGAATATAACACTATAGAGGTCAAATGAGTGAAAGTATAACATGAATGCACTGGAGTGTAAAATGAGCGGAAATAAAAGCAAAAGCGAACTAAAAACTACCTGGCCCTCATAACCCAAAAGGTACACGTGTGCATAAGTTTAAGCAAATAAGCCAAATGGCCCCCATAAGCCCGACAGTACATAGAAGAACTATAACTATAGAGAGCGAACCTGATGAATCTAAAACTGGAGAGTGCATGGCCTAAAATTGAACCGCAGATAGGGCTCCCTAACGATCTAACTAAACTAAGCTAATAGATATCAACTCCGTTAAGGACAATATGCTTGAAATATAGATTGCGGCTGAAGATTAGGTGTCTAGACCTAGAATCTATGGCTAAATGTAGAGCAACATGACAAGACCTTGAATCTACAACAAAACGTTCTACCAGAAGAAGAATCCCATGTCAAGATGCAATCATAAGGCCACTTTGGAACGACTTTGACACCTAAGTAGTCAATGAAACACTCCAAGCTCAAACAGGATCCAACTCTGAACCCTCGCACGAAGCCCAAAATCATAACCAAGAATAACTAGGGTTGTAGTAAAGGGGGATTATGGATTAACGATCATCGGAGATGAGTTACCTCCTAACTAAGGCTCATACTATTAGACCCAAGTGTTCTACATCAGTCTTCAAGGAGATAAAATGTCTGAAGCAATGTCAGAGCAATTCTAATGCCTATCATCTGCGAAATGCAAGTCTAAGGCAATCACTAGCGTAAACCTAGGATAAGATCAATAACATTCTACCAAAAATCATAACCAAGAATAGATAGAGGCCACAAGGAAAGGATTATCATAAAAAGGGAAAGAAACTACATGATCGATTCCCGAAAACCTGAAATTACAACCTAAACATGATTTTTAATAAATTAAGCATGATAAATTGCTAACTCAACCCATATCCCAACTAATCAACATGAGTTCACATTCTAGAGATCAATCTAAACACTCGAAAACTATAGGCTAACTCAAAGCAGACCGCATGTGCTCTAAAATCACAAATATGAGTTTTCCCTTCCAAATAGTCTCTGAATGATGCCATGCTATCAAAACACCATCACAACATCAATACAAATATTTTGATACCAAAATCACAATATTTTGAGATGGACCAAAAATATAGTCAAAACGGGAATGTGGTACTTGCACTCAAAATTGATTTTATATAAAGGTTCAATATGACTTACTGAGCTTGTTCCCAAAAATAGGACACAATTTGAGGCTCGAAAAGGCAGCAAGAAAATCATGCATGCTAATCAAAATTATAATTCTATTAACGAGGCATGGCAGACCCTTCAGAGAGAAATTTACCTCCATATGACGCTTTCCACAACTCCCAAATTACTCCAACGTGAAGCCCAAACCTTTCAGAAAATTAGCAACAAGAATCAGTCAATTTATACTCCTAGAACTCAAGATAATTGAATTTTAATTTTGTAACTAAATTAAAATCACATATGGAATTTAATAAAAAGACTAGAAAATTACCCTCTAAAATCGTGGAGAAGTGGTCCACAAACACGGAGGTCCCACACCTTGGCCTTTGCGTATATGGAAATAGGCTTGTGATTGCACAGGGAAACAAGCCAAGTCTCCACCAACGTGGCACACACATTGCGAACATAGAGACCTACTCCTTGGTCATTGCCGGCGAGGATAAGAGTTTGCGATCGCATAGAAGGAATATGTCCTGCACCAACTGATCCACATCAGTTTGTTTTGCCCAACATGAAAATCCTCGAGGAGGTTCTCAAGATTCATCCAGAACCCCGTGCACGTAAACAAGATATACTACCTAACTGAATTCAGGATGTCAGACTACTCTGAGATGTTGGAACTTCCAACTAAGGTCGTCTCGAAGAAAGTTCAACTATATTTTAGCAAAGGTTCATAAGAGGGCTCACGATTAGTCTGAAAGGCTTGAAATCCACACCATGGGTCCTTCTACATAAAACTCAATGTTTTGTAGCTGATGGAACCATTATAATTTCATTTCGAATCGGTCTTCTTGATATTTAGATGGATGTTAACCATTCAAGTCAGAAGATACCAAAAGTATAAAAACTTTCACAGAACCAAAGGAATGACTAGGTGACCAAATTGTCAGTCCCAAAAAGTCATAAATGACTTGGGGTCAATATAGGAATACTCTAGACGATGAAAATAAGTCATTAAAAAGTAAATGACCGAGAGGGTCATTACAAAAGGATCTCTACCAAACCACCAACGGGATACCACGTATTACTAAGGTAAAGGTCTTAACAAAACAATCCAAGACCTCTTGGAAGGGGGATAACCAGTCCATTTTTATAATGACATAAAAATCCAATATATCTAATCCAATAAGATTAGCTCGTATGTCACACCCTTAAATAGTCACCAAACAAGATCTATAAACCCGATCTAGTACTAAAAACTCACCCACGGGGTCAAAAATTACAACAGTGGAGATAGAGGCTCTAAACACATACGCAACCTGGAATCCTAATACAAGATACATATGAAAGAGAAGAGCCCAAATAAAATAAATCTGAGCCAAGATAATGGGATAAAAAATCAATACATGTGATATCAGTGTTTGATACCTTAACCTCCGCCCTTGCTAGACCTTCATATAGGTAGCCATGTCGACCTTTTACCTATGAATCAAAACCTACCACTTGAACTGTCTCCCCGGGGTCCTTCCCAAGCTCTCGATGAAGACCCCTCTGGTCCTGCCCCTAGGCAATGCCTCTAGGTTGAGGTGGTACCGTTGAGCTAAATATGGAGTAGGTGAAATCATCCCTCGTCGGGGATAGTGTCTACACCAATAGTGAATCTCGCCACGACCATAGCAAACCTATGAAGATTGGCTAATAAATAACAACCATTATGGCTTAAATGACCTGATAGTGAACCCCTGAAACTATATCCCATACCAATCACTCTGGTTGTACCTCTCACACTCCAAATTTTTAAAGTGCTACCTAAACAGGCTGGCTAGATTGACCTGTGAAACCTTCAGTGAGGCTTACCATAGAAATCTCTACCCCTATTTGGTACTCGATACTACTCCCAAAACATTTGATATAACTTTATGCTCAATATTACCCATTTCAAAGAAGGGACTTGTTACTTGTTGAAGTATTTTTCAAACCTTAGACATACATACATTCTTGAAAACATGCATTTGTGAACTTATCTTTAAGTTCAATGATCAACATAAGTACATAGGTATACATTTATATATATATATATTGAAATAGCATCGAGAAACTCTTAAGTTTTCATATGAAATAGAACATTTGAACTTCCTTTCTTAACTTTACCTTGATTGGGAAAAGGAATAAAACGTAATTTAAGACATTTGATTAGGATATGAAGCATCTCTCAATGATTGAGGAAAAATCTAAGGATAAATATCAAGAAGAGAGAAAGACATGATTTGAAAAAAACACACAATGAAAATTTGAGACAGGGGAGCACGTATTCTCTCTGCGACGCGGAGAGGGAGTTTAAACTTTGTTCGTTGAATTTTGAGGCGGAGGACTCCGTATCCTCTCTGCTACGCGGAGAGGGATCCATCTTCATCCCACCCTGTAACACTCGGAAAAATAGTAGGTGAAACTAGAGCCTTACGTAAGAGTTTTAGAGTTTGATGTGTGGGTTATAATTGTAAAATGGCTTCCCATACTTAGAATGAGTGTTATAGGGGTTAAACGCGAAGGTACGAATCCCCAAGGACCAACCAAGGGTCCTTGAGGAGGACCCTAAGGCCTAACCTCAAATCTGCCCCATGAAGTGAGCCACAGATGGGACCTATAGGGGGTAGGTCCATCCACGCCTCGTGGGAGTGACTCATGGGTCAAGACCCCAAATGGGGAGCTTCAGGTCACCACCTACGGACCTACAGGATGCCACGTGAGTCCACTCACGGACCGTGGATCCTAGGTCATGGGTCATGCCTACAAATTTGTCCAAATATCGACCAAGGTAAGGGACTTTTAGGTAATTTCCTTTTTAGTTATTATTAAGTGGAGGCATTTTGTATTGTATTAATTAACCTATTTAAGTGTTTTTAAGTCATTAACCACCTCATAAATCCCAAGACCCCAAATCATAACCAACTTTCCCCTGAATAATTCTCTCTCTAGAATCCCAAAGAAGAAGAAGAAGAAGAAGGTTGAGTCTAGGGTTGAAGGAGCAGCCTTTTCTACTCAATTTCGTGGAGATTCTTCATCTAGGTATGGTAGTCTTTGATCCATGGATAGTTTTCATCCATGGAGTCCCTCCAAACTCAATTTCAAACTTGTAACTTTACCCGAAAAGCTAGGGTTTTACTCCAAGTCATGGATTCACTTCAAAAACGTTTCTAATGGTTTAATTGCTTTATATTATGATCAAATTGATGATTAAGTACTGTTTTTAAGATGAATTCCTCAAGAATCCTTGAATTCCCCCAATTCTTCCAAATTGGATCTTAAAGTGTGGGTATTTATTGATGTGAGTAGAATGCTATCGAATTATGAATGTTATGAATTGATTACTTGAATTATGTATTAATTGAGGAATTTCTATGGTTGTTATGTTGAATTTCCCCCAAGAAACCATGAAATCACCATGTCCCAATTTATGAACTTGTGATGTGGGTGAATTGTAGAAAGATGAATATCATGAGAATGTGCTTGTAGTAATTGAACTATTTGAATCATGTTGTTATCCATGTCTAATGAAGTAATCCTAGATGTGTTGATAAATCATGATCATGATGTTTATGTACATGCTTTATGAATACTGGAGTATAAAGTGAGTATGACTATGATGCAATTGTGATGATGTGAAAGGCTTTCCTCACCCAAATGAATCGGTAGGCCAATGGCATCCCTTTCATGTGTGAATAAAAGTAATCTTGATTGATATGCCTTGAATTGATACGCTAAGGGCATCATCTTCATGTGTAATTAAAAGTGATCTTAATGAACCTTGAATCGGTAGGCCAATGACATCCCTTTCCTAAATGACTAATGAAGTATCCTAAGGCTTTTGTCTTGAATCGTTAGACCAATGGTATCCCTTTTATGATGAGTCATTGAACTATTGTAATGATGAACCTTGAATAGGTAGACCAATGGTATCCCTTTCATGAGGATTCAATGAGCTATTGTAATGATGTACCTTGAATTGGTAGGCTAATGGCATCCATTTCATGTGTGTAATAATGTACCTTGAATCGGTAGGATAATGGCATCCCTTTCAAGTGTGTAATAATGTACCTTGAACCGGTAGGCTAATGGCACCCCTTCATGTGTAATAATGTTAAAAGAGAATGAACTACTCCATGGGAATTTAATGATTAGCACTGAGTGGATATTGTGAGGTGGAAGCTCTCCCTATGTTAGGCCAAGTTTCTAGTAACAACCTCCTTATCCCATAACTATGTGCTCACATAGGTTATTAGCTAGTGGATCCACCTCAGCTAAAACATTACCGGTTCTACCTTAGGCAAGTAGACCGACTCTTTTCGGTGTGGGACATGACACCGGATTCCATGATTTTCTCACATGGTCTATGTCGGTTAGGGCTTATTCCCATCATGAACAAAATGTGAGTTATGTACTTTGGTGACTCAAGAAGTTCTATGAAGTGGGGGTGGGGGTTGGGGTATGGGACTTCATCCATGCATTGCACAAGTAGGCTTTGAGAGTGGTCATGGTATGTTCCTCAAATGTTATAATGTCTTATGAAATGAATATGCTTATAATGATGCTATTGAGAATGTTGACATGAAGGCTAAATGTAATGATGAATGCTTAACTTGGATTGTTGCTATGAGTTGCTTTCCTTGTCATGACTTATTAAATGTGAAGGTTCCTTGTCTATGAGTATTAACTAAAGATGAGAATAAAGAATGGTAAGTATAGTTGTGATGGCCTAAAAGTGGTACTTAGTATAGATGAGATTATGGAATCTTTGTCTATACATTGCACAAGTATAACTTAGGGTTACCTATGAGATGGTTCTATTATGCTATAGTGATTTATATAATGAACATGCTTGTGACTTATGCTTTTATACTAATGTGCATGATGATTTCTCAAACTTAGTAAAGTGCATGCTTTTCAACTAAAATGTCCTTTTTAGAATGTTTTCAAGGATTTTTATGCATGGCTATCATATTTAGTACATTTTTGTGCTAACTCATATTTTCTACATTTTTTACAAAGTGTAGGGTTTGGTGATATCGACTTCCATCCTCGTGGCTAAGATCATAGTAGATCAAGAAGAAGAAGTTTGGTAAGTCCTAATAGAATTCTAGGGCTTGACCACTATGTCCTTTAAGTCTTTCATTATATGTTTAGAGCTTTTGTATGGGTTGCGTCCCAAAGTTTTAGTTCTAATGGTTATATATGGTTTGAGACAAAGTGTAGACTTCCGCTTGTTCTTATAAAAGACTTCGATTGTAAAAGAAAAAACTTTTAAATTTCTGCACCATTTTCTATTATCTTATGATATGATATGAAGCTTGTATGAGGCTTTTCGAAGTCTTGTACGCCATGTCACATCTAGGGGGTACTCTTGGGTCGTGACACACCCCAAAACCAGAATTTCCTACAATCTTTAGGGTCCTAATTGGTTTAGGATAGATTGGTTTCTTCCAAATTCCTTTTTGATTCAATAACTCAAAATAATTTCATCAAATCTCACTCAAAATCGATCAAGAAACAACCCTCATTCGCAAGACCCTCACTTCAAGAACTCGAAACCACCATTATTAAAGGACGAACTTAAAATTCAAGAATTCATCAAGAACCTTTACATAAACAATTTCATCAATGAATTTAATGGAACGACTACATGATTGGCATGAGGAAGAACAATTCCATCACTATGAGAAACCTTACATACCTGGAAGAACAATGTGCTTGATGAAACTTGAAGGAATATCTTGGTAGGTGAACCCTAGCCTTAACGTCTTCTTGAAGTTCTTGAGCGTAGACATTTAGTAGTGAGTGAGAGGGTTTGATTATGAAAAACTAATTTTTCTACATGATTGGGGTAATTTAGATGACTTTCTAAGGGTTTTTAGGACTAAAATACCCTTAAAAATAAATAAAACGAGCTAGAAGTCGGAATACTTTTCCAACGGGCAGTGAGGTCTGTATTGGCTCCGTAACGCGGAGCCATCGCAGACCTGCTGCCAGGCTTGCGAGTCTCTAGTAAATCAATCATATTTTTTTATGCAGAGCTTTGATTGAGGCAAACTTGGTGGTTTTGCAAAGAGGACCCGGAGACCTTCGATTTGATATCTTATGGGCCACCTAACTCTTTATGTGCTAAGAGATATGGCCGTTTGAAGTTGACCCAAAAATTTAAAAATTAAAGAGCACTTGTGCGAATCTCAATTTAACTCTTTCTAACTTAGCTCTTCTAAGTCCGAGGTGTTACATTTAAAACTCTCAAATGAATTTGAAACTAGTTTAAAGGCTATAATAACATTCACTTAGGCCTTTTAAGTTGAGGAAAAAGAAAACTTATGGTTTAGTATTTCTAAATGAATTTGACACTACTTTGAAGCCTAAAATAATTACTTTTTAGAAACATTTTAAAGAAAAATAAGTAAGGAAATTAGTCTTATATTTTATCAAAAAAAATAATGCAACTATTAAATAAGTCTCAATAGCTATGCCTATTTTATATTCTTTACATCACCCCCTATGAAAAATTGTATTTATTATTTTCATTATTGTTATTTTTCAAATGAAATATTGCTAAAATATTTTAATGTCTTGATATACTATTTCAATATTTTAGATATGCCAAAAGGTTTAAAAATATAGAGTAGCCATACTCACACTGTATACATATTATTTTCACCTAATCTTTCCTATATTTTATGTATTATTTTGTTACATATATTATATTATTTTTCCGTATCTACTATCTCTTTTATGAATGTTACTTCTTTTATAAATTGTAAATTTCTACACTAACACATACATATTATTTTACTACGTATGTATTTCTCGTCATTTTGTCCCCACATGTAAATAAAATAATAAATGCTCATATGATTTAAACAACATACATGTACATACTATACTTTATAACAAATCTAGCTAAGATTACAAACTTTATATAATATTTTAGCATTTAGTATTATTATTTATTTGTGTATTTTCAAGAATTCCGTTTTATGTGTTTTCATTCAACAATATATCACACGTATTACTATATATTTACACCCCTCTATTTTATTTTATTTTAATCTTAATTCTATATATAAATAAACAAACAAATTTTTCTATCCTTTAAACTCAACATTTATCTATTTATTTAGGATAAGTTTATGTAAGATGCATCTATATTTTCTAAGATATAAAATTGTCATACATTTCAAGTACGCTTATTTATTTACTTATTTATTTTATCGTTTGATAAATATACTACTATTAATTTTGTTGTATACATTTATTATAGACGTACATATGGCATATCTTGTATTTTGCCCTTTTCTCGAATTAATCAAACACACTTATCACTAATTTTAAAGAAAGTAAATGAATAAATATTTCTAAACTGAGTTTAAGGACTATCTTCGGATAAGCTCTGAGGGATACTTAACACCTTCCCCTCGAGTAACCAAGACCCTTACCTAGAATCTCATCGGTTTCGCAAATTAAAATAGAGTTTATATTTACATATTTAAAAAATGGTTTTCCTAATATTTTCCTTAAAATTAGGTGGCGACTCTAAGAAATTTTGGAAAACCAGAGTGACAGTCATATTATGTTGTGAACTGTTTCGGCTAGTTCGAAATAAAGTGTGACACCGACCATGCCACTAGCCTAAAATGACTCTTTCAAATCTGATAGGACCGTCAAAATTGGATTCTGAGGTCGCCTTCCTAAACTTTTGATCGAAATCAACCGTTCAAGGTTCAGAAGCTCCAAAACACAAACTCACATAAAAACCAAAAGAACGACCAGGTGACCGAACTATTAGTCTCAGCAAGTCATAAATGACTTGGGGTAGCTATATGAATGCTCTAAACGATGAAAGGAAGGAATAAACACATAAATAACCTAGAGGGTCAATATAGTTTTGAATCTCATATTTAAAAATTTGATCCACTGCAATTATGAATTGATCATGTCTATTAAAGGAGTATTCCCTAATACTTAAATTATTTGTTTTTGTTTTATGTGTAACTTCAAAGAAAATCTATGTCAAGAGATTTTTCAGTATTTAAACTATGACAATTAATTAAGAAAACGTGTCAAGCCTATTGGATATGGTTTGAAAGAAAATAACTCAAAATTATTGAAAGAATGAATTTAGATACTTCTTTGAGATATCAAATTCATCTTTCCACCATTTGAATGAATGTTTTTTTATAAAAATAAATCAATATAACTAGCTTTAATTTCTTTCCAACATAATTTATATATCAATCAAAACCAAACAATAGTTCTTCAAAAAGGAACAACATAAGATAGAACTAAATAAAATAAAATAAAATAGGATAAAACTAACTAGTCCATTCTAATTCTAAAATTATAAAAAAAAATTTAAAAAATTGAAATAACAGTAATTTTTTATGCATGTTTTTGACAGATTTTTTCACGTACAAGAATAAAAAGAATCAAAAGGTTAACAAATTGTCAACATTAAGTCAATATGCTAGTTCATCCGTTAGTTGGTTCTCTTTCAATTTCAAAACTAGTGTAAATAACACTTGGGTCAACCCCACATCACAGTTAAACACTTTCAACCACCTCGATGACTAATTCTTGTAGTAAAACTAATGAATAAACCTAACAAGTAAAACTAATGAATAATCCTAACATACTTTTTATAATATGATATGAAAACGTTCATGAGTAATAACTTTACCTTCATACCTTTAGACGGGGCAAACCCACATGGTACTTTTCGGGTGTTCGAGCACCCGTTAACTTCGTATCGAATTTTATATATTTATATAGAAATTAATAAGAATCGTATAAAAATCAAAGACTAGCACCTAGGTAACAAATTAATTGGTTGCTGTGGTAGTAAAATGGGTGCTCAAGACTGTTTACTTGTCTTCTGCCAGGGTTTGATTCCCTCTAGGGACATTATTTTTAGTTGAAAATCTACTTCCTTCTCTTTCTACTTATTTATTTCTATTTGATTTTTTATTTTATTTATTTTTCTCCCTATGCTCATTGTTATTTTTTCCCTTTCACAAACTGCACTTTTGCTAATTTTTCCTAAACATTTTTTTATTAAAAAACTTTTCCTTCTTCCTTTTTCTTTTATCCAAGTTAATTTTTGTTATAGTTTTTCTTATTGATTTTTTCCCGCTATCATATTTAAATATGATTGTTGTCTTTCTTATGACAAGTGTTAAATTTGTGCACTTATATTTTATGATAAATAGCAAAAGGATTAGTCTGACAAAGGCAAAGTCAAGATTACAAGTTTGGGGGTTTTAAATTTCCTTTTAAAAAAAAGGAGAGAAACTTTTTGTTGAAAGTGAGGTTCAAATCCACTACTGTAGCGTGAAAAGCATTTTCACGACCCTTTCCTTACCATTGAGTCATCAATCGATTTTGTTAGGGGTTCACAAGTTAATATATATATATATATTAAAAGCATGAAATCCCAAACTTGAATGTTGAATTACTATAATACTCCCAATTAAAATTACTTAATTTATTTTAGTTATTAATCTAATGAATTTTATTATATTGAAAGTAGATACCTTTTTAAATTAAAGGATTGTGACTTTTTCAACGAGTTGTGACTTTTTCGAATGATTGTGATTTTTTCGAAGGGATGTGACTTTTCTAAAGGGTCGTGCCTTTTCTGATGGGTTGTGCCATTTTTAAAGGGTTGTGACTTTTACGATAAGCAGTGACTTTTTCGAAAGGTTGTGACTTTTCGAAGAAGGCACATTTTACACATATTCATACTACTATTTGGTACCTATAAATAGAGGGGTTTCCTCACACTTTTAAACTACAATTTCTTTAAGTTCTCTACTCTTCTTCTTCTTAAAAAGTCTCAAGTGTTATTTGCAACAATTTATTAAGTTCAAAATTCGAGGTACCTCATAAGAAAGAGTTGTTGAAAAAATTGTTGCCAATCATTCATCAATACACAATCGTATTTTTCTTACCATTTTCATAAGTTAACAGTGACGAAAAGTTGTGGAAGAGACAATAATATTAAACAAATATGAAAAAAGGCATATGATTTGGGTAAGATATTTCTTCTTTGTTTTTTGTATTTTTTATTCTTTTCCCTCAAAAGGAGTTTCTTCCTAATTTTTCTAAAGCAATGGGTATCAACGTAGTCCATTGAATTATTAGTTTTGATGTTAAATTCAATATTTCAAAAATCAATTTTTAATTTTACTTATAATATGATATAGCCATGATAATAACTATTTTTTAATAGATATGTATGTAAAATAACGGAGAAAGTAAAGTGTTGGTGGCAAGAGATTTAAATGATATAGAGCACTAGATTGAATTTAGCGTGAACATATATTTTTGTTTTCCTTCTTCATGGTCTATGTATTGTTCCATATAATTTTTCTTTATATCGCAAGATACACTCCTTACTAGCTATATAAAATTATATAAGAAAATAGTGATTGATCATAAAATGATCTTAAATCAAATTAATGATTCTATAAATAATACTTTAAATTTTATTCTTCTATTAATTTTTATTATAGAAAAATTTAAAAAAATTATATCATCATACAACTTCGGGTTGTGACTTTTCCGATAAGCAGTGACTTTTTCGAAAGGTTGTGACTTTTCAAATAAGGCACATTTAACACCTATTCATTCTACTATTTGGTACCTATAAATAGAGGGGTTTCCTCACACTTTTAAACTACCATTTCTTTAAGTTCTCTACTCTTCTTCTTCTTCTTAAAAAATATCAAGTGTTATTTGCAACAATTGATTAAGTTCAAAATTCAACAAAATTTGAGGTACCTCATAAGAACGAGTTGGTGAAAAAATTGTTGCAAATCATTCATCAATTCACAATCGTATTTTTCTTACCAATTTCATGAGTTAATAGTAACGAAAAGTTGTGTAAGAGACAATAATATTAAACAGATATGAAAAAAGGCATAAGATTTGGGTAAAATATTTCTTCTTTGTATTTTTTATTTTTTATTCTTTACCCTCAAACGAAGGAGTTTCTTCCTAATTTGTCTAAAACAATGGGTATTAACGTAGTCTATTGAATTATTAGTTTTGATGTTAAATTCACTATTTCAAAAATAGATTTTCACTTTTACTTATAATATGATAACATTGCCATGATAATAACTATTTTTTAATAGATATGTATGTAAAATAACGGAGAAAGTAAAGTGTTGGTGGCAAGAAATTTTAATGATATAGAACACTAGATTGAATTTAGCATGAATATATACTTTCGTTTTCCTTCTTCATTGTCTATGTATTGTCCATAATTTTTCTTTATATCACAAGATACACTCCTTACTAGCTATATAAAAATATATAAGAAAATAGTGATTGATCATAAAATGATCTTAAATCAAATTAATGATTCTATAAATAATACTTTAAATTTTATTCATCTATTAATTTTTATTATAGAAATATTTAAAAAAAATTATATCATCATTCAACTTCGGGTTGTGACATTTTCGATAAGCAGTGACTTTTTCGAAAGGTTGTGACTTTCCGAATAAGGCACATTTAACACATATTCATACTACTATTTTGTACCTATAAATAGAGGGGTTTCCTCACACTTTTAAACTACAATTTCTTTAAGTTCTCTACTCTTCTTCTTCTTAAAAAATCTCAAGTGTTATTTGCAACAATTGATTAAGTTCAAAATTCAACAAAATTCGAGGTACCTCATAAGAAAGAGTTGGTGAAAAAATTGTTACAAATCATTCATCAATTCACAATCGTATTTTTCTTACCATTTTCATGAGTTAACAGTGACGAAAAGTTGTGGAAGAGACAATAATATTGAACAGATATGAAATAAAGCATATGATTTGGGTAAGATATTTCTTCTTTATTTTTTATTTTTTTTATTCTTTTCCCTTCTAAACAAAGGAGTTTCTTCCTAATTTTTCTAAAATAATGGGTATCAATGCAGTCCATTGAATTATTAGTTTTGATGTTAAATTCACTATTTCAAAAATAGATTTTCACTTTTACATATAATATGATAACATAGCCATGATAATAACTATTTTTTAATAGATATGCATGCATGTAAAATAACGGAGAAAGTAAAGTGTTGGTGGCAAGAGATTTAAATGATATAGAACACTAGATTGAATTTAGCATGAACATATATTTTCATTTTCCTTCTTCATTGTCTATGTATTGTTCCATGTATTTTTTCTTTATATCACAAGATACACTCCTTACTAGCTATATAAAAATATATAAGAAAATAGTGATTGATCATAAAATGATCTTAAATAAAATTAATGATTCTATAAATAATTTATTCATCTATTAATTTTTATTATTGAAAAATTTAAAAATTGTATATCATCATACAAATTCTATAAGATACTAGATACTTTCATTAGACAACAACTATAAGATATGTATGCGGCAGAAAAAAGGAGAAAACTACAATTTCACAAAGATAAGGTAGAAACTTAATGAAATGAATTTTTTTTCACCATAGGTGATGTTATTCATATATTAAAATTAAATTATTCTATTGAAGTATATATAACCATCATTCATGATAACAACCAAGTACGTTTTATTGGTAAAATTACCTCTCTATGATAGCCTTACTCAAATATTAATCGAGTAATAATATTTTGTAAAAGATATGTTGCATATAAAAATAAAATTTTGAAATACTTATGGTAATCCTTATTAGGGTCATGCACATACTAAATTTCAAAGTATGAATATTAAGACAAAATTTCTACTTAAATGGTGTACATCATTTATGTTCATAACCTCAAGAGGAAAGGCTATTGGTGATATTTTTTGAATGGATATTTTTTTTATATTTTGTTGGTTAGATGTATTTACAAAATTGAGTGAAGTAAGAAATAATATTATTAAAGAAATGTCACTTTCTCCATATTTAATCTTTGAATGTATTTTAAAATGTTTAAATGATAAATGGTCATTTTGATCTCAAAATACAAGTAACTCTATGACAATATGTATTAATAATTTAAAAACACTTGTCCTATGTTTGTTCAATTATAATTATTTACTAAAAAGCTTTAATTTAGTAATATTAATTTTGTTTTACAACATCATATACTACATATACGACACACACGTGCAACGCACGTGCCGTAAAACTAGTATATATATATATATATATATATATAATTTTCTAGTACAAATACAGGGTCTACGGAAAATCTACTCGGTTCATCCGAACCCACGAATCCCCACCTAGCTCTGCCCTTGATCGGAGCATCAACAACCTAAAAATCCTGAATTCGTCACTGCCTTTATAAAGGCCAAGGAATTAACAATAACCACGTATACATACAATTCTGGAGCGTGAAAAAGTTAAGAGTTCCACACCTAATTGCTTTGCTAGAATGGTATCCTCAAATTTCATATCTCCCAAAGTTCTCTTTCGATAGACCTTCAATAATAATTGGAAGATGTTAGTAAATTCATAAAAAAAAGATGATTGATTAACGTATCAACTACACCTCATCCTATACTAGGTGTAGACGATCATTAAGCAGTATAAACCCAACAAAAGAGTTGGGGTCGATCCCATAGAGAGTAGTTATATTCTGAATTCAAATATGAAATTACAATAGTGATTTTGGTAGCTAACGAACAAGAGATTTGTGGAAACCAGTAATGAAACTTGAGGGTTGACACAACGTTAGAGTGACGAATTTGTGGATAAGAAAATAGCCTCAACAAGTAACTAGGAACAAACAAATAGGAAAAAGGTACTTGGGGGATTGACCAACCAATTGCTAAACTCAACTTAATGGGTGCAACTTACTAACCAAAAGTGCTAACTTTTCATGGGTAAGGTGAACTATAGGCAAGGCATTTTCCTCTCGAACATTTACATTGTTTCAATTGAGTTCTCTCGAACCTCAATGCTTTAGGCTTAAAGACCAGTCCACAACTTCACCACATCCACTCTTTCAAGCTGAATACATAGCATGAATCTTAGGAATCACTCTCTCGAGCTAAATCCGTCGTGACCCACTAACTATGAGTGCCAACTTATCACTTTAGCTTCATGCTTCTTTCTCAAGCAAGCATAAAACACTTAAATTATATTGAAATAAACATGCAATAAAGTAGTTAAACCACAATGATAAGTAAGACCCACTTCGAATTAGCACTACAATTGATAATAACTAACACCCATCAAGTCAAATCCAGCAATTGATCACATTGTCAAACCCCGAAGATTAGGGTTTTAGCTAATCATCATAAAAGGAAGAAATTCAATACCTAAAACATGCTCCATAACTGGGTATCAAAAATCGAAGTTCTAAGATGAATAATATCTTGCCTATTACAATACCCAATTGAAATCTCTTGCCAAAATTCGATAAAATAAAAAAGAATGGTGTTTTTGTTCTCTCTATTTTGTTCCACAATGACTGAATGCCTTCTCTCTCTTCCCAAAAGTTAATTTATATTGATCTGAGATATTGTTTTTTGGGGTTAATCAGTGAGGAAAGTCAGGCTTCGCCGACCAGTCGGTGATTCGTGGATTGTTCTAGTCCATCACCTTTTTCTTCTTCACTTTTTCCTCATTCAGACACTGTAATGTTAGGCGATCTGGATTGGGATTGCCGATCACTTCCGCATTGCGCCTTTTAGTCCTTTGGCTCGCTAAGTCAATTTCATCTTGGTCTTGATCAGTGTATTCGATGGTACAATTTTCCTTCACCGATGTATTCGGCGATTCGCCAATAGAGAATGCAGTTCGCCTAAGTTTTTCCCGTTTTAGGCTCAGTGTTCTATAAAATTAGGCGGGCTAGGGGTAACTTGGCGATTCGCCGAGTTCTCTTGGTGATCTTTAGGATTTCTTGTCTTCATCTTTTTTCAACTCGTGTTGCTCCTTTTTGCTTGTTTTGTTCCTCAATTCATATACTTGAAAATCAAGGATTTAACATCAGTTTATGGTACAAATTAAGCATTTGAGGACACTAAATCTATATAAACAAAGCCCTAAATGAGTCCAAATCCAAGACTTATTAACAACCCCAACTTAAAATTTTGCTTGTCCTCTAGTAAAATTCAAGTTCAGCAGTTCAAAAAGGATGTCTCAAATAGTGTTGCATAAGACTCAACATGAATGCACACAACAAGACTCAACTTACTCATGCAATGATCAATTGTGCACTCAAAGATTCAAATTATGACTCATCACTATCAAAGATGCTTAAGTTGAAAGATTCAAATTGGGACTCACCATTATCAAAGATGCTCAAGTTCATAATGTTTGCTTCAAATGCAAGTTCAAGCTCAAAAAAGGTACTCAAATGCCCTCACAAAAAGGATGATTTCATATTCACACAAAGTTCTTCAACAATTTATAGTTCCGGAATCGAATACAACTCTCACACTTACAAAGATGAACACATGCATGACTTCACCCATAGGTTTGCCCTTATTTTCCAATCAACACTCGTTTCAGCTCACTCAAGATAACAAAGGTCTTTTCAAGACTTGTAACGGGGCTGAGTGTAAATGTATGGTCATTTAGGCTCAGTGGCTGGTACCCTCATGAAGTGTGGCCTGAACATCACTTTCTTCTTTTTCTTCAACATTTTGATCGTGCTCAAAATTCATCCTATTATTCACTTTCAATTGGATTATCGGATACCTCATTTCTTTTGCAATTTCACTACTTTATTTCACAAATCGGCGAAGTAAGTCGGACTCGCTGAATCACTCGGTGAGCCGCCCTTTGACCTCTTCCATCGCCTTTTTGCCTTAGCATTCAGCATCCTCGAGGTCTGAAACTTTGGGCGATCTATCTTTGCTTCGCGAAACGAATTGCTGATTTGCCGATTGCTCCTTTTCGTCGCCGACTTGGTTTTTTCCTTCAGGGTTTGACACACTCGAACTTTAGGCGGTCAGATGAGCCACTAGGCAGCACGCCGAGTGCTATTGGCGATCTTCAGGCTCGCCCTTCTTCATTTCTTCAGCTTGTTTTGTTCTTTTTACCTGTTACTGTCCTTGCTTTGCTCCTCAATCCATATACCTGAAAATCAAGTCATTAACATCAATTTATAGTACAAATTAGGAATTTGAGGACCCTAAATCTATCAAAACAAAGCCCTAAATGAGTTCAAATCTAGGACTCATCAATACCCCCAACTTAAACATTTGCTTGTCCTCAAGTAAAACTCAAGTTCAGCAGTTCAAAGAGGATGTCTCAAATAGTGCTACATAAGACTCAACATGAATGCACACAACAAGACCCAACTTACTCATGCAATGATCAATTATGCACTCAAAGATTCAAATTGTGACGCAGTATTATCAAAAATGCTCAAGTTCACAATACTTGCTTCAAATGAAAGTTCAGGCTCAACAAAGGTACTCAAATCCCGTCACAATAAAGATGATTCCATCACACACTATTTCTCTACAATTTAAAGTTCCAGAATCACATACAACTCTCACACTCACAAATATGAACACATGCATGACTTCACTGATAGATTTACCCTTATTTTCCAATCAACACTTGTTTCAACTCACTCAAGATCAAAAAGGTCTTTTCATGGATTGTAATAGGGCTGAGTGTCAAGGTATGGTCATTGATGCTTATCGTGACCAATGACACTATCCTACGGTATGAGTGTCTATGACCGTCGATAATATAGTACCCAACCAAGGGTTGGGGTTGTGTCCCAAGGTAGCGGTTTTGAGAATTGATAGAAAAATAGAATTTACATTCTAACTAGTCGTAGCTAAAGACATTTGCGATAAAAGACATTATAAATTAAAGAGGGCGACACAAAAGTGTCAAATATTAAAGGTTGTTTTGTAACAAGTACTAAAACAGCAAAATAAACAAGAAAATCAAGTATGGGGAAAGGTTCTTAGGGTGTGACCGCATTATAAGTTGAGATAAATTGCTGGGTACATGCTTTTGATAGGAAATTTGCAAAATAATAGTGACTAGGCTAAGCTTTAAATGGAAATAAGTTCCCTCTCAGGCAACTTACCCCGTTTCAAATGCGTTCCTCTCGGAAATCCATTTGCCGCATGAAGACCTGCCTACGCCTTACCCTACTCACTCTCTCAAGCTGAGTATTAGGATATGGGACTAGGGCTCACCCTCTCGGGCTGAACTTCATGTCGACCCACTCTTTAGGCCATCAGTCTAGTGTTCCAACTTGGGGAAGAAGAACTCCTTTCTTCAAGTCTCCACAAAACCCTCTCCAAACTTGAGAGAAAAAATATCAGCTAAAGTATGTTCTAAAGTGAAAATAATAATAATAATTGTTCCACACCAAGACTACAACTCTAACTAGTATTTATCGATTTCACATATTGTGTTGCGGAGGATCGTTCGACGACATTAGTCGAGATCGCCGATGAACTCGGTGATCCGCCCTTTAATCAGCTCATCGCCTTCATTGTCTTGACTTCAACATCCTCATATTCTGGATCATTGGGCGTTACAATACTGTTTCGCGGAACTGATCGGCGACTCGCCGACTGCTTCTTTCGTCGCCTTTTAACCCACTTCCTTCAAGCTTTCGCGTACTGGAACGAAGAGCGGTTCATGTCGTTTCGGTGACTCGCCAAGTTGAACTCGGAGATCTGTTGAATTCCATTTCTTGTTCTTTTCAGCCCTATTTGCTCCGTTTTGCGCCTAAGTGTCCATGCTTTCACTAAAACTTAAAATACCTAAAACTTCAGCATTTTAATTAAGTATTGAGATAAAACAAGCATTCAAGGACACTATTTCTATTAAAATAAAGCCCTAAATGAGTCCAATTTGTGGACTCATCAACATCCCCAACTTAAACTTTTGCTTGCTCTCAAGCAAACTCAAGTTCAGCCGTTCAAAAAGGGTGCCTCAAACAGTGCTACACAAGACTAAATCATGAATGCACACAAAAAGACTCAATTTACTTAAACAAGGAACAATTGTGTACACAAAGATTCAAATTGTGACACACCATCACCAAAGATTCACGTGCTCGCAATACTTGCTACTTGTGCAAGTTCAAGCTCAACAAAAATATCTACATGCTCTCGCACAAAGAATGATTCCATATTCACACACATATATGAGTCAATTTAAGATCAGGAATAAGATACAACGCTCACACTCAAAAAGAGGAACACAATGCATGTTTTCACCCATAAGTTTTGCCCTTATTTTCCAATTGAATAAATCATGAATGCACACAAAAAGACTCAATTTACTTAAACAAGGAACAATTGTGTACACAAAGATTCAAATTGTGACACACCATCACCAAAGATTCACGTGCTCGCAATACTTGCTACTTGTGCAAGTTCAAGCTCAACAAAAATATCTACATGCTCTCGCACAAAGAATGATTCCATATTCACACACATATATGAGTCAATTTAAGATCAGGAATAAGATACAACGCTCACACTCAAAAAGAGGAACACAATGCATGTTTTCACCCATAAGTTTTGCCCTTATTTTCCAATTGAATTTCAATCCAGCTACTCAAGATCAAAAAGGTCTTTCTAAGGCTTGTAATGGGGCTAAGTGCAAAGGTGTAGTCATTAGGCTCAGTGACTTTTTCCTTGTGAGTTATGGCATTCTTAAGGCTTTCCTTCTTTTCCTTTATCAATTCTTTTTCTAGTGCTTCTAAGTCACCTTTTTTATTTTATTCTCCTCCATGGATTGCTTGACACCCGATTCCCTTTGTACTTTATTCCATTTAATATTTTTTTTTTGAATTGAATTGAAGGGGTTCCATTTTTATGCAAAACCATGGGTTAAGGGGGACTTTTCTTGTACTTCTTGACTTCTCCTTTTCCCTTTCACCACACCCCCAACTTAGGCTTTTGGCCTAAGTTGGCTATTCGCTAAACCACAACTCAAGAAGATTGTAGGTAGTGGTTCAAGTAAGGTCTAGGGTTCATCAAGGTTCTTCCAAAGATAGGTAAGGCTCAGAGGGTGTTCAAAAGAGTTTCACACGCTCACAGGTGGGTCACAAAAAGAGGTATATGTCAAATTGGTTCACAGTCTTTAAAATTGCCTAAGATCATCTCAAGAGTACACCTTTCTAAATCAATCAGACTAACAGGACAAATTCTAGGTTTATTCATGCAAGGTTCAAAGTAAGCTAAACACAGAAGGCATCGATACTTCAGTCAAGCAAGACTACACACGTTTACTAGTGTGCAACGGTCATCATAAGAGAATTAATTTGATAAATGGCTAGTCACAACGAGATGCAAAGAGTGCACATATTGTCTATGTAACTTTATTTGGCCTCGTCGTAGTTGTGCATTCATGTTTGTTCAATTAGGAGCACTATTCAAGTCATCAGTATTGATCAAAATCGAGACTCAATTTTTTTGCAAAAGAATAGCCACTTTCAACACAAGAGGTGGCGATTTTTTTTCCGGAAGGATCAAAATTATTTGCAATTAGAACAACATGAGCCATGAGCTCAAACAACCATAGAAAAGTAGTATTTAAAACACAGCTTAAAGCAGACAACCCAAATATATACAGAACAAAACATGAATGTAAACACAAAAGGTGTGGGCCTCACCACACCACAAATAAAAAACGTTTGTCCTCAAATGCAAGTAATAAGTGTTAAATGGGAATCGATAAAGTAAACCAGTTGACCCTAAGATATTTTGATCAACTGGTTGCAAATGAGGCTAGATCTCTAAAAAATAACTCGGGGTCTTGAAAGACCAACCTTGTGTGAAGATGCTCGGCTGCTATGCAATCCACAACTGAGTACAATTTAGCAACGCGAATACTCTAATAATACATGAAATATAAAACTAGCATGCAAGTGTGAGTTAGGGGGTATGAAAAAGTGAGGTAAGGTGTAAATCGGACACTTTGAAACCTTTGCTTGGAGGACTTTCCAGTTATCGCCTATTCAATGACATTAATTATACTGGCCTATTTAGTCGGTGGCACGCCGAATATTTAGCTTCCTCGTAAAAGATTGCAGGACCTCTGGTTGCAGGTGAGTCCGAACGGCGGTTTGCATTATGCTCACCTACAGGGTTGGCGATTCACCGCTAAATTTTTTTACGTGCGCTGAGTTTTACAGACTCCAAACCCAGACTGGGAGAGTTCGAACGATGGTTAACAGTGCGATCGCCGAATCAGTCCGCGGTTCGTCAAAGATGTCCTGAGCTTGCCGATTCTTTCTGCGTATCGTTAAATGGACTTGTGGGGCGCCTATTTGCACTGTTCGTTCACTATCCACGCTTATATTTGCATAATTGACACATTATTATTTTATCAAACAAATGTAATTGGTAAGAATCTTGGGTTGCCTCCCAATAAGCGCCTTATTGAATGTCGTGGCTAGACATAGGAATACTATCAAGCACCCTCCAGATACAATTCTTCAACTAAAGCGATTTCCTGGCAGTCCCCAAAGTATAACTTCAAACGCTGTTCGTTAACTTTAAATGGGGGTCCCTCTTTACCTTCAAATTCTATGGTACCATTGGTGAACACTTGTTCCACTCTAACATGCCCAGACCAATTGGATTTTAGCTTCCCTGGGAATAACCTTAGTCGTGAGTTGTACAATAACACCCAATCTCCCACATTGAATTCCCTCTGGATGTCGTGCCATTTCTTTATTTTATCTTTGTAAATGGCTGAGTTGTCGTAAGATCTGAGCCTGAACTCATCTATTTTATTCAACTGGTCCAACCTCTCCCTTGAAGCCTTTGTCCAATCTAAATTCAGAGCTTTCAATGCCAATAAGGCTTTGTGTTCTAGCCCAACAGGTAAATGGCATGATTTACCAAAAACTAGCTGATATGGGGACATTTCTACAAGTGTCTTATAAGCAGTCTGATATGCCCACTGGGCATCGTCAAGCTTTCTAGACCAGTCGGTTCTGCTGCCGTTTACTATCTTGGATAGAATGCTTTTGATCTCACGATTTGACACCTCAACTTGTCCGCTCGTTTGGGGTGATATGGAGTGGCGACCTTGTGTTTTACTCCGTATTTTCTCAATGCACTGGAAAACCACTTATTGCAAAAATGCGATCCTCCATCACTAATGATTGCTCTTGGAGTGCCAAACCGTGCAAAGATGTAGTGTTTCAAAAATTGGACAACGCTTCTTCCTTCATTATTCGGGAGTACGACAGCCTCCACCCATTTGGACACATAGTCCACAGCTACTAAGATATACTTGTTTCCAAACGAGCTAACAAATGGGCCCATGAAATCGATTCCCCACACATCGAATAGTTTGATTTCCAAAATAGGTGTAAGGGGTAACTCGTGTCTTCTTGACACTCCACCTTGCTGTTGAAATTGAGGACATCTCTTTGCAAAATCGTGGGTATCGTAAAGAGAAGGCGAATAATAACCACTTTGGAGAATCTTAGTTGCGGTACAGTTTCCACTATGATGACCCCCGACTGGTGATATGTGGCAGGCATGGAGGATCTCTGTTGATTCTTCTTCTAGAACACACTTTCTTATGACATGATCAGCACATTCCCGAAATAAGTATGGCTCGTCCCAGAAGTATCTTTTAACATCAAATAGGAACCTCTTTTGTTGGTAAGAGTTTAACTAATCGGGAATCAACCCACATACGATGTAGTTTGCAAAGTCAGCATACTATGGCACGTGTGTGAGTGATAGTGCGAATATTTGCTCGTCTGGGAATGAGTCATTTATTCATTTTCCTGCTCAATACCTACTTTACTCTCTAACCGCGATAGGTGATCTGCAACTTGATTCTCGCAACCTTTTCGATCTTTTACCTCAAAGTTGAATTCTTGCAAGAGTAGCACCCATCTTATCAGTCTTGGTTTCACATCCCTTTTTTGCCATGAGGTATCGGAGTGCTGCATGGTCTGTATGAACAACTACTTTAGTGCCTAGCAAGTATGCTCGAAACTTTTCGAAAGCATAGACCACTGCTAGCAACTCTTGTTCTGTGACTGTGTAATTTTGCTGGGGACTATTTAGAGTCTTGCTTGCGTAATAAATTGGGTGAAACAGTTTGGTACGCTTTTGTTCCAATACTACACCTAATGTCATCCCACTCGCATCACACATTACTTGGAATGGTTCTGACCAATTGGGGCTGATGATAATTGGTGTGGATATCAATTTCTCCTTCAAACATTTAAATGCTGCCATACAAGAGTCAGCAAAGTAGAATTTCACTTCCTTCTCTAAGAGTTTGCATAGCGGTTGTGCAATCTTTGAGAAGTCCTTAATGAATCTCCGGTAGAAACCTGCATAGCCCAAGAAACTATGAATCCCCTTTACTGAGATCGGTTGTGGTAGTTTCTCAATAACCTCAATTTTTGCTTTGTCAACTTCCAGCCCTTGTTGCGACACTTTATGCCCAAGAACAATGCCTTCTTTCACCATGAAATAGCATTTCTCCTAATTTAGGACTAGATTAGTTTCCAGACACCTTTGGAGCACTCGCTCTAAATGTGTCAAGCATTCTTCAAATATGTCCTCCACAACTGAGAAATCATGCATGAAGACTTCTAGAGAGTCCTCAACCATATCCGCAAAGATGGACAACATTCATCGTTGAAAAGTTGCCGGTGCATTACAAAGCCGAATGGCATCCTTTTGAATGCAAAGGTCCCATAAGGGCATGTGAAAGTGGTTTTCTCTTGATCTTTTGGTGCGATAGATATCTAGTTGTATCCGGAGTATCCATCCAAAAAACAATACCACCCTCTCTCTGATAACCTGTCAAGCATCTGGTCCATGAAGGGCATTGGAAAATGGTCCTTCTTAGTCCATGAATTTAGCTTTCGATAATACATGGACACCCTCCATCCCGTTACAGGTCTAGTCGACACAAGCTCTCCTTTAGCATTTGGGACCACTGTTATGCCACTTTTTTTTAGTATGCATTGCACTGGGCTGACCTATTTGCTGTCTGAAATTGGATAGATTACTCCTGCATCAAGTCACTTGATGATCTCCTTTTTTACTACCTCTTGCATCGGGGGGTTCAACCTTCGTTGATGCCCCACACTGGGTTTGCATTCATTGTCCAACCAAATCTTATGGGTGCAGATACCGGGCGGGATGCCCACGATATCAGCTATGGTCCATCCGATCGCTTTTATGAGCTTCTGCAGTACTTCAACAAGCACTTTTACCTGCCCTTCACTCAGATTTGCTGCAATAATCACTGGCAGAGTATTGTTAGTTCCCAAGAAAACATACTTCAAATGGGATGGGAGTACTTTTAGTTCTAGAGTTGGCGGCTCTTCAATTGATGGCTTTGCAGGTGGGCTGCATCGGTTTTTTAGGTGGATATCCAACTTAATTGGATTTCGTGCATATGCTCCTAACCCTGCTAGGGCTGCGATTATTTCATCATATTCCTAAATTTCTGATTCGTCATGATTTGCAAGTATTGACTCAAGAGGCTCATTCTTGCCCACTATATGGCTCACACTTGCCACTGCCTCATCTATAACATCTTCAGTAGACACTACATGGATAACACTTGGTTGTTTCATGGATTTGCAGATGTTGAAAGTTACCTCATCGTCATTCACACGGATTTTCAGCTTGCCGCTTTCAACATCCACTAATGCTCTGCTGGTTGCTAAGAATGGCCTTCCCAAAATAATGGGGACCTCAACATCAATGTCACAGTCTAAAATCACAAAGTCAGCTGGAAATATGAACCGATCTACTTTGACCAAGATATC
>NW_006239153.1:118398-170742 GCF_000226075.1 Solanum tuberosum
TCCTAGGTCACATAAAGCCTTGGCAAATTGGAGCATTCCAATAGTACACGGGATGGTGAAAGCACCATGGTCTTCTCTTTTAGTGATTAACTCCTTTGTCATGATCGCACTGCAACTATGAGGCACTTTAAACGTTTCATAATCCAAGATCCTCTTCTTGATGACTAGCTCTTTCATGAATTTAGCATACCCTGGCATCTCCAGCAATGCTTCCACCAAAGGAAGGTTGATGGACAACTTTCTTGAACACAGACAAGTAATTTTTTAAACTTCTCATCTTCATTCTTCATTTTCAAACGCTGGGGAAAAGGTGGAGGTATTTTGGTAAGGGTTGTATTATTTTTGGGGTTTTCATTGTGCTGATTCATTCCTTCTTGTGCTTTCTTGCCGAGGTTTTGATGATCGGTAATTTCTCCTTCTTCCCCAGCCTGATTTTCCTCACATTCTTCTCCTTCATTACCTATCGCTACCTTCCCGCTACCTGTAATTACAACCAACTCTTCTTTCTCATTTTCCTTTGGCATCTTAGTTGTTAGTTGGGCCGATAGGAGATTCAATTGACCTTCCAACATCTTGATGGCATTAGCATGAGAGTTCACCTTACTATTTAGGTAAGAAAAATCATCTCTCATTCCCTTTAGCAAATAATCAGAGCCTTCAACTTTCTCAAGAATTCATGTCAGTAGATCATTCAGCTTAGGGCTGCTATCACTCCCCCTTGATGTCGGGCTGTCACTTAATTGAGTTTGGTATTCTTCATGATCGTTATGCTCAGTCCACTCTTGGAAATATCTCCTAGGTCCTTCACCTCTAGGGTGGTTCCGACCTTGATTTCCAACTCGCGGTTGATAGTGCGGGTGGAAACCCTCCTCATTCCTTCTATGGTTCCGACCTTGATTCCCTCTCGATTTCAAGTTATCGGAAAAAGAACCCCCTCTGCGCGAAACACTTCACAGTTGCCTTTCATGTGCTCTTGTAAATCTTCCATATGAGACAACATCTTTTTGATGTTTTCGTCCCTCTTTTTTTCTTTATCGAGTTGCTCTTGCGTCTGCCTGAAACACAGAGGGGAGACTTGATCTTCTTTGGTGTACCAAGCTTGATTTACTCTTGCCATACCATCTAGGAGAAATGAGGCCACCTCAAAGGGATGTAGCATTATGCCGCCTTGAACCAATTGATCAGCTATCCCTTTGTTGACTGAATCAAGACTTCGGTAAAAATATTGGAGTAGCAACTCACTTGGCAGCCCATGTGTTGGCCATTTTCGCAGACACCTTTTATATCTAATCCATGACTCATGAATTGGTTCACTCGCTTTTTGTTTGAAATTCTGAATGTCATCTCTCAACTTCATCATTTTTGACGGGGGAAAGAATCTATTGTGGAAAGTTGTGACTAATTCTTTCCATGATGTGATAAAACTTTTGGGAAGCTCAGACAACCACGTAGTGGCTGCTCCTGTCAGTGACAATGGGAATAAGTGAAGCCTGATGGCTTCTTGAGACCATTTTTTGAATGACAACGGAGCACATACGTCCAAAAAGCTTTGGATATGTTCATGTGAGTCTTCATTATCCAATCCTCCGTATAGGCCCCTTGAATGTATGAGATGGAGTGTTGTGCTAGTGACTTCAAAATTTCCGTTTCCACCACCCTGCGGCAAGAGAATTGCACCTATCTCACCCAATGGAGTGGGGTCATTAACACTATTAACATCGTCAATGTCATCTCGGTGCAACTCAATATTCAATGGGTTGTTTCCGTGACAATTGTCCCCACGTCCTCACTCATAATTTTTGTTTTCAACACAAACAAGCAAAGCAAAGCTAAAAATTAAGTTAGTAAAGCTAAAACTAAGAAAAACAGAAATTCTTACCAATGATCCTTGGGATTACATACATTCAAAAACTCAAAGAAAAACAAGATTAAGAGTAAAATTAATAATCTATGATTAGTAAGACGAAAATTCTAGTGAACTAAATATTCTCAAATAACACCACTCCCCGGCAGCGGCGCCATTTTGATGCTTATCGTGACCAATGACACTATCGTACGGTATGAGTGTCTACAATCATCAATAATATAGTAACCCAACCAAGGGTTGGGGTCGTGTCCCAAGGGAGCGGTTTTGAGAATTGATAGAAAAATAGAATTTATATTCTAACTAGTCGTAGCGAAAGACATTTGCGATAAAAGACAATGTAAATTAAAGGGGGTGACACAAAAGTGCCAAATATCAAAGGGGAGTTTTGTAACAAGTACTAAAACAACAAAATAAACAAGAATATCAAGTATGGGGAAAGGTTCTTGGGGTGTGACCTCAATAAAAGTTGAGATAAATTGTTGGGCACATGCTTTCGATAGGAAATTTGCAAAATAATAGTGACTAGGCTAAGCTTTAAATGAAAATAAGTTCCCTCTCGGGCAACTTACCCCGTTTCAAATGCGTTCCTCTTGGACACCTATTTGCCGCATGAAGACTAGCCTACGCCTTACCCCACTCACTCTCTCGAGCTGAGTGTTAGGATATGGGACTAGGGCTCACCCTCTCAGGCTGAACTTCATGTCGACCCACTCCTTAGGCCATCAGTCTAGTGTTTTGGTTTCGTGACCTCCCTCTCTGGCAAGCCGAAAACACATGGGTGGCTTTGTATTTGCAACTACAAACCCTTTAGATTAAACCATAACCACTAGGTGAAATCAACATTAAAATACATCTAACCTATCAGCAAGCAAGACCCAACAAGAATATCAACCCATATTTGCTAAATCACACCCCAAGAATGGGGTTTTTAGCCACACATTAATAAATAAGAAATTATACCTAACATGATAAAGAAATCAATTGTGTATAAGAAATTAAACCTTAGATTAAGAAAAGGAAAATGAATAGAGAAGACCCACTTCCAACTTGGGGAAGAAGAACTCCTTTCTTCAATTCTCCACAAAACCCTCTCAAAACTTGAGAGAAAAATATCAGCTAAAGTATGTTCTTAAGTGAAATAATAATAATAATTGTTCCACACCAAGACTACACCTCTAACTAGTATTTATAGTTTTCACAGATTGTGCGCAGCGGAGGATCATTCGGCGACATTAGTCGAGATCGTCGATGAACTCAGTGATCCGCCTTTTAATCAGCTCATCGCCTTCATTGTCTTGCCTTCAACATCCTCATATTCTGGATCATTGGGCGGTACAGTACTGCTTCACGGAACTGATCGGCGACTCGCCGACTGCTCCTTTCCTCGCCTTTTAATCCATTTCCTTCAAGGCTTCGCATACTAAAATGAAGGGCGGTTCATGTCGTTTCGGCGACTCGCCAAGTTGAACTCGGCGATCCGCATGATTCCATTTCTTGTTCTTTTCAGTCCTATTTGCTCCGTTTGCACCTAAGTGTCCATGCTTCCACTAAAACTTCAAATACCTGAAACTTCAGCATTTTAATCAGGTATTGATATAAAACAAGTATTCAAGGACACTATTTCTATTAAAATAAAGCCCTAAATGAGTCCAATTTGTGAACTTATCAGTCATTTAGGCTCATTGGCTTCTACCTTCATGAAGTGTGGCCTGAACATCACTTTCTTCCTTTTCTTTAATAGTTCAAACATGCTCATAATCCACCCTGTTATTCAACTTCATTTGAATTACTGGATACCCTATTTCTTTTGCAATATTCATCACTTTATTTCACAAATTTTTCATTCTTTTTCTTTGCTTCTTTTCTCTTTTCTCTTTTTTTTTAACATGGAGGGGTTCCATTTTTTTTTCAAAACCATTCTCAAACGGGGAATTTCTCACACTTCCTGATTTTCCTTCTCTTTATACTACACCCCCAACTTAGGCTTTTGGCCTAAGTTGGCTATTCAAACATACCACACTTCATGAGAGTTATAGGTGAATGGATAAAGAGGGATCACAATTGTTCAAGTTTCTTCCAAGAAAAAGGATAAGGCTCAAGGGGGTTCAAGCAAGGTTCACACATCTCACAAGGTTGGCCACAAAAGAGGTATGTTGTCAAATTGTTTCACTCTTCAAAATTGTTGCCTAAGATCATTTCAAGTGCTTACATCACTTAGTTGACCGGACCAACTGGGAAAATTCTAGGTGTCATCAAAAAATTGTTCAAGGTAAGCTCCTCACACAAGGCATTGGCACCAATATCAAACAAGACTCCGCACTTTCTATATAGTGTGCAATGTTCATTACGAGAGACTCATTCGATAACCAGCTAGTCACAACGAGATGAAAGAAGTCCACACATGGTCTATGCAACTTCATTTGGCTTCATCGTAGTCGCACATTCATGTCGTTCAACTAAGAGCACTATTTAAGTCATCAGTATTGATCATAACCGATACTCGAATAAATTTTGAGAGAACAAAAGACTTAACAACTAGACTCCTACCACCCCCACCAAAAGCATTCACAATGTCCTCACTGTGATTAGAGAACAACCATTTACAAAAACAAAAATAAAGGTAAATTACTGGCACTCAAATAAACAGAGTAGGGAGACTAGGATTCTTCACTAGGTGCCCAATTGGCGAAGAGGTGCTGCAATCGCCTGTTCGTTTGGCGAATCGCCAAACTGGTCAGAGTTCACCGAATTTTCCAGTGTGCGACCATTCCATTTTAGGGAAGGAAGCCGGACAAGAGCAAGTCCGCCAAATCACATTGGTGCATTGCCTAATGGATTTGGGACCTCGCCAAAAGATCTAAAACTCCAGGCTATCAGGGCTGGTGCCAAAAGGCGGAGAAAGTCAGGTCACTTAATCACCTCGGCGAATCACCGAGTGGGCATGTATCCCGCCTAATGTTTCAGTGTCTCAGCCAACTGTTGACGACAGAGAGGCGATCAACTTCGTGATCGTTGAGCTTCCTCAGCATACCGCCGAACAAACTTTTTCCTCATAGAATCACCTACACCTACACATTAAACATGCATTATTCAAAACAACTAACACTTGGGTTGCCTTTCAAGAAGCGTTTTATTTAACGTCGTGGCACGACATGGAAATGCTCTCAAGAATCTTCCTGTTACACCACTTCAATCAAGGAAATTTCATGGCATTCTCCAAAATACAATTTCAAGTGTTGCCCATTCACCTTGAAGGCAGGGCCCTCTTTGCCTTCGACTTCAATTGTTCCATTTATGAACACCCTTGTTACTCTAAATGGTCCTGGCCATTTTGATTTGACATTTCTCGGAAAAAGTCTCAGACGAGAATTATATAGCAACACCCTATCTCCAACTCGGAACTTTCTCCTAAGGATTTTAGAATCATGCCACTTTTTCATTTCTTCTTTGTAGAGGGCTGAACTTTCGTACGCCCTAAACCTGAATTCATCCAATTCATTTAGTTGGTCTACTATTCCTTTTGAAGTCTTGGTCCAGTCCAGATTTAAAGTCTTCAATGCCCATAATGCCTTTCGTTCCAGTTAGACCGGTAAATGGCAAGATTTCCCAAAAACTAGCTGATAAGGAGACATACCAATTGGTGTCTTGTAGGAAGTGTGATATGCCCATAGAGCATCATCTAGCTTTCAAGATCAATCAGGTCTATTTGAATTTACAGTCTTGGCCAAGATACTCTTGATCTCCCGATTCGAAACTTCCACTTGGCCACTTGTTTGAGGATGGTATGGTGTTGCTACTTTATGTCTCACCCCGTACTTGCTCAATGCGGATGCAGAAATACTATTGCAAAAATGGGATCCACCATCACTGATAATAGCCCGAGGAGTGCCAAACCTAGCAAAGATGTAGTGTTTTAGGAACTGAACGACACTTTTCCCTTCAATGTTTGGTAAGGAGACAACTTCAACCCATTTAGAAACATAATCTAATGCCACCAAAATGTACTTATTACCAAACAAACTCACAAATGGACCCATGAAATCTATTCCCCAAACATCAAATAACTCAACTTCCAGAATAGGTTTTAGAGGAAGCTCATGTCTTCTGGACAATCCACCTTGTCTTTGACACTCTGTACATTTCTTAACAAATTCATGAGCATCTTTGTAAAGGGATGGACAATAGTAACCACTTTGGAGGATTTTAGTGGTTGTACGCACTCCACCATGATGACCACCAACTGGTGAAGAATGACAAGCATGGAGAATTTCATTGAATTCCTCTTCCGGCACACATATCCGAATGATATGGTCTGCACACTCTCTGAGTAAATATGCTTCATCCCAAAAGTATTTCTTGACATCGAACAAAAACCTCTTTTGCTGATAGAAGTTCAGTTCTTCCGGTATCAACCCATATACTACATAGTTAGCAAAATCAGCATACCAAGGAGTTTGTTGTAGAGTTACCGTGAATACTTGTTCATCGGGAAAGGCATCATTTATGTTTACCTCTAGATCGTCATTCTCCTTTCCTTCTAACCTTGATAGGTGGTCAGCCACCTAATGTTCACAACCTCTTATGTCTTTGACTTCAAAGTCAAATTCTTGCAACAATAGCACCCACCTTATCAATCTTGGCTTGGCATCCTTCTTTGCCATCAAATAACGCAGAGCAACATGATCAATGTGAACAACCACTTTAGTGCCTAGGAAGTATGCCCGAAATTTCTCAAATGCATATACCACCGCAAGTAATTCTTGCTTCATAAATGTATAGTTACGTTGAGTACCATTCAGAGTTTTTCTTGCGTAGTTAATGGGATGAAATAGTTTGTTGCATTTTTTCCCCTACACGACACCTAATGTCATACCACGTGCATCACACATCACTTCGAAGGGTGCTGACCAATCAGGACTAATGATAACCAGGGTGGAAATCATTTTCTCTTTCAAACACTTGAAGGCTACTATACATGCATAATCAAAGTTGAATTTCACCCCCTTCTCCAAAAGTTTGCACAAGGGGTGTGCAATTTTTGAGAAGTCTTTGATGAACCTCCGGTAAAAGCCGGCATACCCCAAGAAACTACGAATACCCTACACCGAGATTGGTGGTGGTAACTTCTAAATCACTTCAATCTTTGCTTTATCAACCTCCATCCCTTTTTGTGACACTTTGTGACCAAGAACTATACCTTCCCTAACCATGAAGTGGCATTTTTCCAAATTTAAGACCAAATTTGTCTCCACACATCTTTGAAGGACCTGTCCCAAGTGTGCTAAACATGCCTCAAAAGTATCACCCACCACTGAGAAGTCATTCATGAAGACTTCCATTGAATCTTCTACCATGTCAGCGAAAATAGATAGCGTACAACGTTGAAATGTTGCCGGAGCATTAGACAACCCAAACGACATCCTTTTGAAAGAAAAAGTTCCATATAGGTAGGTGAAAGTGGTTTTCACTTAGTCTTCCGAAGCAATAGATATTTGATTATAACCAGAGTATCCATCCAAAACTAATACCATCCTCTCTCTGAAAGTCGATCAAGCATTTGATCCATAAAAGGCATGGGAAAGTGATCTTTATTGGTCCACGAGTTTAACTTCCGATAATCCATGCATACTCGTCATCCGGTTACCAGTCTCATAGACACAAGTTCCCCATTTTCATTTGGAACTACTGTGATGCCTCCCTTTTTCGGTACACATTGTACCAGACTCACCCACTTGCTATCCGCAATAGGGTAGATCACACCTGCATCTAACCACTTTGTTATCTTCTTTTTACCACCACTTGCATTGGTGGGTTCAATCTTCTTTGATGTTCAACACTCAATTAACATTCGCCATCAAGCTGAATCTTGTGAGTGAAAATGCCGGGAGGAATGCCCACTATGTCAACGATAGTCCATCCTATAGCTTTGATATATCTTCTCAACACCTCAAGAAGCAACTTTACTTGCCATTCAAGCAAATCAGCTGCAATGATTACGGGTAAGGTGTTATTCACTCCCAAGTATGCATATCGGAGATGGGAATGGAGCACTTTCAACTCAAGCTTCAGTGGTTCCTCTGTTGATGGCTTTGCGGGAGGGCTTTCTCAAATTTTTAAATCAATATCCAGCTTCAATGGAGTCTTTGAATATTCTCCCAAACCCGAAAGGGAAGCTACTACCTCATAGTAACCTTAGACATCGAACTCATCATAGTTTGCAAGCACAACCTCAAGTGGTTCACTCATACACATCAAATGGCTCACACTAGCCACCACTTAATCAATTACATCAATAATCGAGACTACATGAATATCGCTTGGGTGCTTCATTGACTTACACACATTAATGTTGACTTCATCTTCGTTCACTCGCAACTTTAATTCTCTACTTTCAACATCCACCAACGCTCTCCCGGTTGCCAAGATTGGTCTTCCTAAAATAATGATAATTTCAGCATCAATCTCTTAATCAAGATTGAAAAAATTAGCAAGATATATGAATCGGTCGACCTTTACCCAGATGTCATATAGTATCCCCACAGGGTGTTTAATAGATGGGTTTGCCATCAAGAGTCTCATTGTTGTGGATTTTGGTTCACTCAACCCAAGTTGTTTATAGATTGTGTATGGCATTAGGTTTATGCTTGCTCCTAAATCACATAGGGCCTTGGCAAATTGGAGCATACCGATAGTGCAAGGGATGGTAAAAGTTTCGGGATCTTCTTTCTTTTTGATCATCTCATTAGTGATAATTGCACTACAACTATGAGAAACTTCAATTGTTTCGAAGTCCAAGCTTCTTTTCTTTGTGACTAACTCCTTCATAAACTTGGCATAACCCGGCATCTCCAACAATGCCTCCACTAGAAGGAGATTAATCGATAATGTCTTGAACACCGATAATAACTTCTTGATCTTTTCATCCTCGTTTTTCTTCTTGAGACGTTGGGGAAATGGAGGAGGTATTTTGGGGAGAGGTTGCACTAATTTTGAGATTGGATTGCTTTTTCCTATATCTTTTTGCCACTCTTTGGCAATGCTTTGTTGGATGAGTATCTCTTCTTCCTCAATACCCTATATCTTCTTCATGAGCATGAGATTCATCATTGCCTTTCATATCACCTACCACTACCTTTCCGCTTCGAGTAACCACAACCAAATCTCTATCACTATCCTCCACCAAAGTTGTTATGCGTGTGGTGTCGCCGTCCCCCATTACTTTTGGTTCCAATTATGCCGAAAGTTGGCTCAACTAACCTTCAAGTAGCTTGATTACATCAACATGAGAATTCACTCTATTGTTCAATGACGAGAAGTTGACTTTCATCCCTTTTAGTAAGTCATTCGAGCCCTTAACTTTATCAAGGATGCGAGATAACAAATCATCCACTCGGAGACTACTTGTACTCCCCTTTTACTTTGGGATCTCACTCGATTGTGTGTGGTCCTCTTCATGATCATCCTCTCTTTTCCATGGATCACTTTGCTCAGCCCATTCTTGATAGTATCTTCTCCACTCTTCTTCTTTGTGAGACTTCCAACCTTGATTCCCACCCCGCTGCAAGTAGCGTGGGTGGAAACCCTCCTTAAATCCATGAAAGTTCCAACCTTGATTATCCCCCGACTTTGAATAGCTCGAGGAAGAACCCTCCTCAACTCTAAACACCCCCTTGCTCCTTTGGGTTTGCTCACACTTTCTAACACTTGCGTTTGTAGCAACTCTATTTAGGATTCTTCTTGATATTCTCATCCCTTTCTCTCTCTTTATCAAGTTGTTCTTGAGTCATTCTAAAGAAAAAAGGTGAAACTTGATCTTCTTGAGTATACCAAGCTTGATTTGTTTTTGTTATGTCATCAAGAAGAAACGAAGCTACCTCAAGTGATTGCGCCATTATTCCACCTCGAATCAACTGATCAGCTACTCCTTTATTTACTGAGTCAAGACTTCGATAGAAGTATTGTAGCAGCACATTATTTGGAAGCCTGTGAGTTGGGCATTGAAGTAGTAGCTTCTTAAACCTCAGTCATGTTTCGTGGATTGGTTCACCCTCCAATCACTTAAACCCTTAAATGTTGTCTCTGAGTTTCATCATCCTTGATGGGGAAAAAAACCTCACACTGAACGCCATAGTTAGCTCATCCTATGATGTGATAGAATTCTTTGGTAACTCAGCCAACCATTTGCTCTCTACACCCGTCAGAGAAAAAGGGAATAATTTGAGACAGACTGATTCTTGTGACACATTCTTGTATGAGAGCGGGCCACAAACATCCATAAAATTCCGCATATGCTCATGTGGGTCTTCAAGAGCCATTCCTCCGTAAAGTCCCTTCATTTGAAGGAGATGAAGAGTTGTGTTAGTAACATGGAATATGGCATTCTCTTCAGTTGACGGTAGACGTATTGCAGCAATTCCACCCAATTGGACTGGGTTATGAACACTATTAAGATCTTCAATATAACCTTGGTAGCCCATTTGACCACCATTACTCTCTGTCTCACTCATTTCTTCATTTGCCCAACACAACCAACACAAAAACAAAAAACAAATCAAATCGATTCCATTTCAGCCAACAAAATCACGAATCAAACTTCGATAAGAGAATCCTAAATAAAACCAATCCCCGGCAGCGGTGCTATTTTGATTAACGTATTAACTACACCTCATCCGATACTAGGTATAGGCGATCGTTAAGCAGTATAAACCCAACAAAAGAGTTAGGGTTGATCCCACAGAGAGTAGTAATTTTCTGAATTCAAATATGAAATTACAATAGTGATTTTGGTAGCTAACGGACTAGAGATTTGTGGAAACCAGTAATGAAACTTAAGGGTTGACACAACGTCAGAGTGACGAATTTGTGGATAAGAAAATAGCCTCAACAAGTAACTAGGAACAACCAAATAGGAAGAAGGTATTTGGGGGATTGACCAACCAATTGTTAAACTCAACTTAATGGGTGCAACTTACTAACCAAAAGTTCTAACTTTTCAGGGGTAAGGTGAACTATAGGTAAGGCATTTTTCTGTCGAACAATTACCTTTTTTCAATTGAGTTCTATCGAACCTCAATGCTTTAGGCTTAAAGACCAGTCCACAACATCAACACATCTACTCTCTCGAGCTGAATAAAAAGCATAAATCTTAGGAATCACTCTCTCTAGCTAAATTCGTCGTGACCCACTAACTATGAGTGCCAACTTATCACTTTAGCTTCATGCTTTTTTCTCAAGCAAGCATAAAACACTTAAATTATATTGAAATAAACATGTAATAGAATAGTTAAACCACAACAATAAGTAAGACCCACTTCGAATTAGCACTACAATTGATAATAACTAACACCCATCAAGTCAAATCTAACAATTGATCATATTGTCAAACCCCCAAGATTAGGGATTTAGCTAATCATCATAAAAGGAAGAAATTCAATACCTAAAACATGCTCCATAACTGGGTATCGAAAATCAAAGTTCTAGGATGAATAATATCTTCCCTATTACAGTACCCAATTGAAATCTCTTGCCAAAATTGGATAAAATCAACAAGAATGGTGTTTTTATTCTCTTTATTTTGTTCCAAAATGACTGAATGCCTTCTCTCTCTTCTCAAAAGTTAATTTATACTGATCTGAGATATTGCTTTTTGGGGTTAATCAGCGAGGAAAGATGGGCTTCGCTGACCGGTCGGCAATTCGTAGATTTTTCTAGTCCATCGCCCTCTTCTTCTTCACCTTTTCCTCATTCAAACACTGTAATTTTAGGCGATCTAGATCGGGATCGCCGATCACTTCCGCAATGCTCCTTTTAGTCCTTTGGCTCACCAATTCAATTTTGTCTTGGTCTTGATCAATGCGTTCGGCGGTAAAATTTTCCTTCGTCGATGCATTCGGCGATTCGCCGATAGAGAATGCAATTCGCCTAAGTTTTTCCCATTTCAGGCTCAGTGTTCTATAAAATAGCCGGTCTAGGGGTAACTAGGAGATTCGCTGATTCTCTTGGCGATCTTTAGGCTTTCTTGTCTTCCTCTTTTTTCAGCTTGTGTTCCTCATTTTTGGTTGTTTTGTTCCTCAATCCACATACCTAAAAATCAAGGATTTAACATCAGTTTATGGCACAAATTAAACATTTCAGGACACTAAATCCATATAAACAAAGCCCTAAATGAGTCCAAACTCAGGACTCATCAATGATCACAACTAATCCCATATAACTCAAGCCAAGATTCATATGCACATTTTATTTTGATATTAAAAGTTTTAGCATAGCCAAATCCAACTTCATGCTCAAAGTTAAAAATAGACTACGTAAAGAAATTGATATTAAACTAGCATTTACTAATTCACTATTTCTTTATTAGTGTCTCTTTTCTTAGAAGTTAAGAACTCTCCTCGTTTTTGAAACTTACTTATTGTTAGGGTCTGCCCTGAGTTTCTTTCATTATTTGAGTTTTATTTTTCTCTTGAAGGGAAAGTCAAAGTATTACCATAACTGTCTTAATTTACTTGAAATCAAAATATAATTCTCTTCCATATTTGGTTAATTCTTTCTTTAGAGGAAAAGTTTAGAACTCAATAAATTGAAAATCTCTCTTCTCATATCAAGAACAGAATAGTATCCACAATGTAGACGCTTAAGAGTTTAGTTTATAGGGAGATTATTCTCCCAATAGAGTTTATGTTTTTTAATATTAGTTATCAATATGTAGGTCGCTTTATCAAACCATATTAATAATATGTCTTAATATACTTTTATTTGTCGTCTAATTTATCAACTATATAATTTGCAATTGTAAGCTTCCACATGATGCCCTAATCACGAACCCAACACTTATATCATATGACATAAGATTAGCTTGCTAACATACATGATATCAATTAAAGCACAAGAAATTCCTTTATAAATTGTAGTCATCATCATTTAGAGCAAACCTATCATCAATTGCAAACAACTCAATAAGAAAGGTAACCTTTAAACAACTTCATCAATGGTGTCCATTAATTTGATCCAATCTTCTTACTAATTATATTCTACATGATCAAATTCAAGAATTTATAAATTACAAAATAAATGACATCATCACTGCAAAGATCACCATTGAATATTTCTTCTTGCACATTACACCTAACCAAGGATTGTAATACAATTTAAAGTCATGAAACTTCTTAAGCTCACAAATAATAATATCATGGCTATTTTTTTTTTTGATAACTAACAATTTATTTATCAATTTAGAATTATAACTCATAAAAAAATATATTTTGAACAGCCCCAAACTTGCAGTAACAAAAAACAACCTCATTTTTTTAACTTACTATATTTTTTTAGTTACGTATGTGTTGTGTGTGTTCTGTATGTGTATGTCTGTATGTGTTGTGTGTGTTTTGTATGTGTATGTCTGTATGTGTTGTGTGTGTGTGTGTTGTGTGTGGTGTGTGTGTTGTTTGTGCGCGCACGCCTGTGTCTGTTGTGTGAGTGCGCGCCTTTGTGTGTGTTGTGTGTGTGCACGTACGTGCATGTCTGTGTGCACGTGTGCATGTGTGTGTGCGTGCATCTGTGTGTGTTGTGTGTCTGTCTACGTGTGTTGTGTGTTATTGTAATGACCCAAGCCTATACCCTGGAAGTTACCGGCGTACTTGACCCCAAAGGGGTCTCGTACAAGCCTCTTAGCATTCATAACATTCGATACATAGAAATATTGCAGAATTTAAAACTTATTTAAAACCAAACAATCCAAAATACTCATTAAAAATCTTATGAAAGACACAATGGAAGTCTAAGTCTCACATGGTCATCTAAGCAATACTTGAAAACTAAAGTAGGGACACGGCCCTTTACAATCGAAGTCTTAACAATATTCTTAAAACATGAAAGAACTAGAAACATTAAAAATCCCTTTTCCTCAATCTATGAGGACATACCGAAAGATATCTTGGAAGAACTCTAATCCAAGCTTTGACTAGGGAGAATCAAATTGAGTACCAATCCCTACACTTCATAAAGGTAAAGAAAATATGGGTTAGCACAATTAAGCACTAAGTATGATAGCCATGTAAAAACATGCTTATATCGTACATTTTGTTTGAAAGTAATGCTTTTATGCCATTTTAATAAAATGTCATGAACATAAGTAAAAGAGGCATACTATACAACACGACCAACATACAAGTCATTTCTTCACATTAGACATAATCAATCATATAAGACATTTCATTAGGAACATCATCTAAAGTAACCTTAGTCATACTTGTGCCATGTGTGAATGGCATCCCATACTACCACTCACACTAAGTACTCTTTGAGGCCACAATAGACAAAGAATCTTTACATTTCATAAAGCATGATAAGCAACTCATTATGACAATACAAGCAAACCATGCATCATTACTCTAGACAATAAAGTTAATATTCTTCATTAGCTTCATTTAGAGAACTTTCATTCATTAGTCATTAAGACTTAGAGAACTCACTATAGCCTTCTTGAAGCCTACTCGTGCCATGTATGGATAGCATCCCATACTACTACCTACACTTCATAGAACTTCTCAAGAAACCACAATGCACATCTCACATGATGGGAATAATCGTTTAACTGACATAGACCATGAGAGCTAGATCATGGAATCCGGTGTCATGTAACCCCACACCGTAGAAGGTGGTCAACTTGCCTAAGGAAGACCGATATTTAGCTTAAGTGGATACACTAGCTAGACCTATGTGGGCACATAGTTAAGGGACAAGGAGATTGCTACTAGATACCCCGCCTCAACTCACGTGAGGGAATCCATCCAAAAGATTGCTACTAAAAACCCCACCTCAACTCATTTGAGAGCTTCCATCTCATTCAATATCCTCTCGGTGCTTATCCTACATTCCCATAGAGTATTTAACATTCATTACATTTAGGGGTAACATATTGTTACTAGACACCCAGCCTCAACTCACGTGAGGGCATCCATCTCAAACCCAACATTCATTCATTAGATAGCTCATAGATTCAAAGATGAGAATAGCCTTTCATCTAAGAATCACATTATCGTTCATTAGTGTAGGATCGATAAAATCCTTTCAATCAACACATCATTATCATTCATTAGAGTAAAATTGAGAATAGCCTTTCAGTAAGTACTTCATCATTAACATTATCATTGAACTTCATTCATTCTTCATTCAAGTGTGTGTATGTGAGAATAGGCTTTCACATAATCACCATCATCATTTACAAGTGTTAATAGAGAGATAACATTCAATCCTAACACAATTAACTTCTAAACATGATCATCATTCATTCATTTAGATCACACACATGCTCCACATCGCAATTAGACATTAACCTCCACATATAGGGTACAAGGAATATATACATCAATTCAATACCACAATATACATAGTAAATAAACACCTCCACTTTTCAAGTGGATCAATAGCTCAAGAACAATTCTATTTCAACATGTCATTAGGTCATAGCTTGCCTTCAAGGCCATGAATCTCAAATCATCAACACACCAACAATTTACCATAATTAAGGCATAGAGAATGATACAATTCAATAACCCAAAGTAATTTAGACATACTTCATTCATAAGCATTCATAATCCTCAAACCCACTTCATAAAGGAACAATTTAGGAATTGAGAGAATTCATTGGTTGATAGAGTATTTTTATCATAAATCATCAATTAAACACTAATACAATCATAATTTTTCATTATAAATCATTTGAAAATGTTTGATGAAAGAACCCATGAGATTGAGTAAAACCCTAGGTTTTTGATAACTTGAAATCACCTTTGAATTGGCTTCTTGAATGAAAAGTTAGAAAAGGATCAACACTACCATACCTTTACTAATAATCCCCAAGAAATTTGAGGAAGAACCACCTTGGAATCACCAAACCCTAGCTTCAATGGCTCCCTTCTTCTTCTTCTCTAATGGAGGATTTCTAGTGAGAGAAATATTTGAGAAGAGATGGGTCTTCTTTTAATTCTATTTGGAGAGACTTAATTGAAAGAATTCAAGTCTAAAAAGGTCTTATAGTTGCTAGGAAAGGAATAGAATAATGGGGACTTCACTTTGGAAAAGAACTAGGGACCTTTAAAGTCTTAACTTAAAAATTCCCCTCCTTCACGACTTACCTAGCCCATTTTCCCCTCTTGGCTCGCCAAGGGCACTAGGTGACTCTCCAAGTTCACCCTTGCCTCACCCAAATTTCTAGTGAGCTCCCAAATTGGGCAGTCCACTAGGCGATCTAGAGGGGGCAATGAGCTACACGCCAAACTGGTTGGCGAGCTAGGACTCATCTCGCCCTTTGGTCCAGCACCTAGGCCAATGGGGCAGTCCACTAGGAGACCACAAGAGCCCAAGTGTGACTCCCCAAACACTTTAGGCGATCAAGAACCCCCATCGACAAACAATCCCTCAAAGAATATGGTTTATTCCACTCAATCTTGCTAGCATAGGTCCTTACTTGCACCCTAGACTCCTTCCTTGCTCAATTAAGTTCTAAAACATCCTAAACATCAACTTAAGGTCACACTAACCCAAACTTTAAGGTTCTAGTTCAACCTATCATTTTGTGAGTCGTTACAGTTATGTGTGTGTTATGTGTGTTCGTGTGTGTGCACGTGCATGTGTGTGTGCATGCGTGTGGGTGCCTGAGTGCGTGTGCGGGTGTGCGTGCGTGTGTGCGTGTGTGCGAGCGTGTGTGTGTGCGTGTACGTGCGTGCGTATGATAAACAACTCTCTCTAAATAATTTGTAAGCTAATTTATTTAAATAAATTTACTAGTACAAATATAAAACATAAAATCAAGAAAATAAACAAAATAATTAAAATGATTTGAGAGATACTTTTGTCTTTACATATACTTATCCCATGGTATTATATTGTATGTGTTAGTAATACCTCCAAATTGAAGGTATTAGTAATACATCCTATAATATCATGTAGGCTCAAATTTCTACCAAACATAGTAATAAATAATACCATACATAATACATGGACTATTTCTTATAAGGAGGCCTACCAAACGACCCTAAGTGATTTATTGTTGTTTGTATTGCTTATTTTATACCAAGAACAAGCCGAGACACTTCGCAAGGGGAAATCTTGGGCTATTTAGAGTTTTCAAGAGACTTGATTCAAGGTAGGTGATGGTTGTATGTTTCTGGTTTATGTGTGTATACATGTCTACTACTTTGTAGTATCATTTGTATAGTATGTGGTAGGGAGATATATGAAATGACATCATGTAAGTAATCTCATGTAATGAACTTGTCATTGTGACTTGTGGTTTTCAAGTGGTCTTGTTCAATGTGTTATATGATTGTGCATTCTTGTTTGTGATTGTTGGTTGGCTTGGGTACCACTCCGGTACTGGATATTATTTGTTGGACTAGATATCATGCCTAGTATGATTATATACGGTTGACTCGAATACCATAACATGTATGTCACTAACAGTTTGGTTTGGATTCTGTAGAGGACCAGTTATGTGATTATGGTTCCATGAGAGGATCGGGCATTTGCATTATGATTATGTGGAACATGTTTTATGCATTGGTTGATTCATGACATATGACTGTGAGTATGTGGTTAGTAATTGTTGATATGTGTATTGTTTTATGTTACTATTTTGTGGTAAACTATTAACATTGATATCTTGGACTTGCCGTGTAATCCTACCAGTACATTGTGGTATGTGTACTAATATTGCACTTGTTTCTTTTCTTGTTGAGTGAAGTGAATCTTCTAGCGACTGATTTGAGACCTCTGTTGACAGATGCCTAAGTCTGAGTCCAAGGGTGAGGTTAGTCTTCAAAACTTCCATGGATACTTCTACATTTTCTTGTACATTAGTCCAGACACAGACTATAGACCTTAGTAATGTTTAGCTTTTGGGGTTGCATCCCTAGTTTGACTGTTTTAGAGTTTTGGTATGGTGACTTTCAGTTCTTAGGGGTAATTCCCGTGTCACAATTGTTTTAGCTATTGAGTTGAGTTTATGGGAACTCAATTATGTTGTTACTAAACTATTTTCTTCATTTTATTGCTAAATTTTGGTTTATTTATATAGTGTTGGATTAGTTCGGATTAGTCCTTGATTCTCCCATCAGATTAATTTAGTGAGGGTGTCACTCACGACAGTCGAAATCACATGCTTAATAATTTTATTAGGTGGGTGTTGCTAAACTTTAGCATTTATTTCTTGACAAATGTGGTAGACCCCTGCTCGTGTTATTATGTACCAGTTGAACAGTTTTACCTTAGTATTTGTGATGGTCCAATCCACTTCAATTTTTCAATTTGTTGTGTCTCCATTAATACCCTGCCATGCCATCAAATCTCTTTTATACACATTTTGCATAATCACTGAAAATAACATATGGTCAATATCTTCATTTTCAACTTGGCATAAAAGATAGAGCTAGCATATCCTCCAAATTTGTACAACCAACATGCTATTCTTCCTTTGTTTTGAAGTCACATGTGCAATGTAAGCAAAAAAATGAAAAACCATTTGGGCACACCTTTATTATTGCAAATCAGCCTTCTACATGAGACCTTATGTAACACTCCAAAAATTTCTAAGCTAAGCCCCAAACTATTCTTTATTGCATATAAGGTCTTATCGGTTTATTCTTAAATTGCTCATATATGTAAAGGTAAATTCTTTAGTGTGGGAATGATTTTGGATATCAATTAAGGTTACTAAAACCTCCTAGCACAAAGTTGAGTTGAAAGTTTCCTTACCGATTGAATTTTGATGTAAGATTCTCTTTGGGTCGACTTCAAACAACCATATCTCTTAGAATATAAATAGTTGTGTGGCCCATAATATATCAAATTAAAGGTATTTGAATCTTCTTTCCGACGCCATAAATTTCGCAACAATCCGAGTTTTGAGTAAAAATTTATGACTATTTTAGTAACCTGATACAGTGCAGTGACGAATTAGCCGACGAGAAAATATTAAAAAAGGGTCATTTTTGTCTTTTTACCTCTAAGAAAACCCTAAACGAATTTCTTAAATAATTAAAGATCCAAAACAATCAGATTTTTATCTCTTAATCCATCAATCTCTTCTCTCTCAAATCCTAAAACAAAACCTTAAGGAAAAATCAAAGTGGAATACTCCATTCAAGATTCTTTCAATATTATTCAAGATTCTTCTTCAAGGTAAGTCGTTCTACAATAATTTCATTCTTTTCAACTCAAATTCCTCCATAAAATTATGAATCACTAATAAAAATCATAATTCTTGGCCATATAGATTTCAAGAAACTAATTCAAGAATCTCAAGAAAGGTTTTCTTGATTGTTTACCGTCAAGCTAGGGTTTCAAGGTTTCTAATCATGTACTTATTCAAGATTCTTCAAGAACCTTGTTCTTCCAGGTATGTAAGTCTATCATAGTGTTGGACTATTTCACCCTCACGCCCTACATCTACTTTCAAATGAGTAAAAGAGTAATCTAGGAATCTATCCTTAGATTTGAATATTCTTGAGATGGGTTGATTTTGAGTTCTTGAGTTCCAGATTCTTTTTGAAATTATATTCCTAATTGTTGAATTTTTATATGTTATGCATTAAGATCCTTGAGTTGATTCATTCGTATCAATATTTCAGCATGAACCCTATGAATTGAATATTTTTAGATGAGTAGTATCATTGAGTTTTGAGTACCGAGTTTCCATATTGCTATTAAGATCATTGAGGTGAGTCGTTCATGTCCATAATTCTGCATGAACCCTATGAATTGAGTTATAAATCTTGAGAAGCTTTTTAAAGCCAACAATTGAGTTTTAAACTGACTTTCTGAGGAAGGAAAGATGAGTTTGAGAAAAAGTTTTAAAAATATGATTAGTATTACAATCGAGTATGTCATCAATGTTTAAGAAGTATCGTATTTAGTTATGCCATCAATGTTTATGCAGTATGACTTCCTGAGTCATCCATGATCATATCACAATATGGTTTTTGATATATTTTTGAGAAAGAGTTATCAAGTATGAATTGAGTAAGAGTATAAGGGAACTAAGTATTCCCAAAGGTATCAGTTTTTACATTGATAAAAGAGAAACTTTGATTTCTAAATGAGTTATGAGTTCAAAGATATTTCAAGAGTAGTTACCTCTTTTAAGAGGATAGTTTGAGCAATTATCTCAAACCAGAGGAAGAGTATGTTTTTAAACATTTAGCATGAGTATATATTATTGGGAGTAGTATTGTGCACGGATATGGGGATCATTTTAGACAACTCACATTCCTCATAAACCATGTATGCCAACATGGTTACATGCTCATACTTTTTAGATGAATATTAAGTGCCTTCGAGCAGAGCTTAGTAGATCCCCTTAGTTCAGGTGTTTTATAAGATGGCAAGGTATAAGACAATTCTGGAAGCGTAGGCAAGACGTTGTATCATCACGTAGCTCATAGTGATGGTTGTCAGTTAGAGAATCTCCCAAATAGAGTTAAACGTGTATTTTTATTATATCACTTAATATGTTCAGTTCAGAGATGAGTAAGTATTTTTGTTAAGTTTTAATGATTTCACTCCTTTATTTCTTTACATTCAGTTTAGTATATATCTATTGCAGTCCTTTCATTCAATTATTTGTTATTCAGCTACATTACATACTCGTACATTCAATATATTGATTTCATTCAACCTGCATCTTTTAATGATGCAGATAAGAGTCCATTGAGATCACTTCGTCTACTCGCCATATTTTGAGTAAGACCTCCTTACTTTCGGAGGACTCCAGTTTTATGAGTTGTTAGTATTAGTAACATTTTGAGTAGTCATGAGTCTTGTCCCGACACTCGTCTATATATAGTATAGGCTTCATAGATAGATAGTTTTGGAGAGTCTTTCAGTTTTCAGATATTTTATTTAAACTATGATTCATACCTAGTATATTCAACAAAGTTTTGAGATTTAATAAGCTATTTTTAGATGTTTTTTTTTTAATTTGATGCTTATGTATGCTTGAGTTAGTCTTCCACTTGTAGTCAGCTAGGATGAGGGTTCACTTGGGCACTAGCAATGATTCTCGAATGCCGGCCATGTCCAGGAAGTAGGCTCAGGTCGTGACAAACTTTGTATCAGAGCACAAAGTTCAAGTGTCCTAGGGTGTCTATGAATCTGTGTCAGTAGGATCTTATTTATGGTTGTGAGGACCCCACTTCTATAAATGAGACACTACATATATTTAGGAAAAGTTTCCCTTCTTTCATACTCTAAATCATGCAATATAGCTGTGTCATATGGAATTTATTCAAACTCATGCATTTCTCATATTTATTGGACTACCCTTGAGAAAGTCATGAGACTACGGAGGGCCTTGCGAGAAGCCCGTGAGTGAGCTTAAGTGTTGAAATTCAATATAATGCACTCTTATTCATATGAATTGTGTGTTCGAGCTAAAAGCGAGATGTATTCCCATAAACTTTTCCCTAAACATTGTTTTAGTTGAGACCCTTATGGGAAAGTGTGTTTTAGAGCTTGGATAGTGTTTTCACCTAAAAAGATAGTATGAGTTATGAGATTATAAGCAGTAGTAGTAAAAGTGTGTAGAGTTAGAAGAATGCAGGTAGAGCTTCAGTAATCTAAAAAAGAGATATAGTGATCTGGCAAATTATGTTGTTGTAGTCATGCACCCAGTAAGTTTGAATGATGAGTTTTTCTTTGTGAGTAGATTAAGGAATAATAATCTCGTATAGAGTTCATGATAGGAGGTAGAGTACGAGTTATTAGTTAGGATGAGTTAGAGTATACTTTAACTAGAAAGGAGTTTATGACTATGTATCATTGTGTTAGTAACAACCAAGTGTAGGTGTTGAATAGAAGAGAAGGAGTATTCATGAGGTGAAAGATCTAAGCCAGACTTATGGTTCTTGGGAGATCCCGTTATTTTTAGAGGGTTATAGATCTAGTTAGCCAATTATGTGTAGTGAGTAGGTAAGTAGTACTTAGATTTTGAAAATGATTGTGATAGTAATCTATAAATAGGTAGACTGAGAGATAAAGATTGACCTACTTGTCATGAGGTTTTGGGGGCGAGTGTTTCCTAATTTTATCTATTAGTAATGAGTTAGTATAGTATGAGAGCAATTATATTAATATTCGTGTTTTGTAATAGACACTAGGCTTGATTTTTTTATGATAGTCGTGGTAAAAAAGAATGGCAACATGAGGGTGATGATGTTAGTTTATTTGAGATTTGATCTTGTAGACTTGACATAGAGTAGGAGAGGAATTAAGAGGCTAGTTACAATGAATGTGAGTAGTACAAGTATATGATTCTAACTTTTAGATAAGAGTAGTGAAATGTGGTGATGAAAATGTCTCAAACACACCTCATCCACTTCTAGGTGTAAACGATCGTTAACCAGTATAAAACCCAACGAAGAGTTAGGGTTGAACCCACAGGAAGCTGTACGTGTCTAAAATTCAATTAAGAAGTACAAACATGTTCTAAATGGTTATAGGAATAAAAATTATTGAAAACATACAATTAAATCTAAAAAGGTGACAACTGCTGTCAAATGGGGGATTTGGTTTTGCAATGAACAACTGAAACAACAATGGAAACAGGGGAAAATAACAATATAGAGATGAGTTCTTGGGATGTGATCGATTATAGGTTAATTATGCTATATGGGTAATTGAAATCTAACGATGATTTGCTGAAACATTGTGGACTTTAAGTGCAATAGTTTTCTCTTGAACAACTATTATGGCTTAGGTGATTTCTTTCGAACATCAACAAGCTTAACAAGATAACCAGCCCACAACCTTAATACATCCATTTTCTCAAGCTAGATGGGTAGGATTGGATTGAAGATTCACTCTCTCGAGCTGAACCCCTATTAATCCAATACCTACAAATCATTAATCAAAAGCTTTGGTCCCAAAACCTCTTTCTCAAGCAATCTAAGAACTCAAAATTAGAATTGCATTTGCAACTACAATTCATAAATTAAAATTCAGCGAATGATTTAACCCACATTAAAACAACAATTTCATCATGAAACAACAATACCCATACGATAATTAGACAAATAAGCACATGATCACACCCCAAAAATTGGGGTTTTAGCTACACATCATAAAATAGAGAAACGGTTATAAAATGCATTAGCCATGATCTGGGTAAGAGTTTCCAAGCCTTTACAATGATTTCCAAGAATGAAATTGAAAGACTCACTTTCCAAATCCTCCAAAATTATACAATTCGAACTCAAAAATTAGGAGAAAAACTCTAAGTCTAGATTGGGAACTATAGTATCTTAGAGTGAACTCCTCAAAATTACATTTAAAATCCAAATTATAGTTTCCTAAGATTAAGCCTGAAAGTCCACTCGGCGGATTAAGTCGTGCCTCACCAAACCGATCGGCGATACACCGAGTGACCTTTTCCATCGCTATTTTGCATTGGCCTTTAGCACCTCAGGTCCTGTAACTTTTGGTGATCCAATTTGTTGTCGCGGAAGCGATCGGTGATCCGTCGACTTCCCAGTTATGTCGCCAACTTGGTTCTTCCACAGGGCTGTCATTCTAGAACTTTGGGCGAGCTAAAGAGCCACTTGGCGGTGCACTTAGTGGTCTTGGCGATCTCCAGGATTGCTTTTTCTTCACTTCTTCAGCTTTTAGTTCCTTTTTGTTTGGTTATGTCCTTGCCTTGCTCTTTAGCCTTCATAACTGTAAATCAACACTTTAACATCAGTTTAGAGCATATAATAGACATTTGAGGACACTAATACTATCAAAACAAAGCCCTAAATGAGTCCAAATCTGGGACTCATCAACACCTCCCAACTTAAACTTTTGCTTGTCCTCAATTAAAACTCAAGATCAGCAGTTCAATAAGGATGTCTACAAATAGTGCTACATAAGACTCAATATAAATGCACATAACAAGGTTCAAATTTTCATACAATGATCAATTGTGCACTCAAAGTTTCAAATTGTGATTCACCATCATCAAGAGTACTCAAGCTCACAATGCATGCTTCAAATGCAAGTTCAAGATCAACAAAGGTATTCGAATTTCCTCACAACAAAGATGATTCCATATTCACACAAAATTTCTCAACAATTTAAGGTTCTGGAATCACATACAACTCTCACACTTACAAAGATGAACACATGCACGACTTCACCTATAGGCTTGCCCTTATTTTCCAATCAACATCAGTGTCAGCTCACTCAAGATCACCAAGGTCTTTTCGAGGCTTGTAACGGGGCTGAGTGTAAAGGTATAGGAATTTAGGCTTAGTAGCTTTTACCTTTTTGAAGTATGGACCGAACATCACTTTCCTCCTTTTCTATAACATTTCAAACATGTTCATAATCCACCTCCTTATTGATGAGTCCACAAATTGGACTCATTAAGGAATATATTATGATAGAATTAGTGTCCTCCAATGCATATTTTATATCAATATCTGATGAAAACCCTTAATTTTCAGGTATTGGGAGCTTGAGGGAAAGCATGGACACTACTTAGCAAAAAAGGAACAAAGGCAGCAGAAAGAATGAAGAAATGAAGATCTGAGAATCGCCGAACCCATTCGGTGAGTCGCCAAAAGGTCTTATCCTCGCCTTTTGTTCCAGCGTGCTGAGCCCTGAAGGAAAGGATCAAATCGGCGGTGAAAAGGAGCAGTCGACATATCGCCGAGTAGTTCCGTGAAGCTGTACTATGTCGCCTAATGATCCAAACACGACGATGTTAAAGGCTAACCCAAGACGGCGATGACCTAGACCAATGGGCGGATTGATGAGTTGATGGACGATCCCGACTAACTTCGCTGAGTGATCTTTCGCAACACATTTTCTGAAAACTATAAATACTAGTTGAAGTTTTGTGGCTTAGTATCAGAGTAGAAATTATTATTATCAAATTTTATTATTAAGTTTTAATATAATATTTAGAATATTCTCTCTAAGCCTGGGGAGGGTTTTGAAGAACTTGAAGATTCAAAGGGTTTCAACTCCAAGATTTGGGACTTGGGTCTTGTGTATTCTTCACTTTTGACTTGTTTTAAGAATTAATTTTTCATACCCATTGATGGAAACTGAGATTGGTGTAGATTTTTACCTCTTTTATATGTGTAGCTAAAACCCCAATTCTTGGGGTGTGATTTTGTGAATATGGGTTACATTATCTATTGGGTCTTGCTTGCTGAAAGTTTATTTGTTGTTTAGATGTGATTTCATTTAGTAGTTGTGTTGGAACTTAACGAAATTGTAGTTGTAAATATGATTTCACCTTTGTGTTTTCGGCTTGCTCGAGAAAGAAGTCGTAAAACTAAGACTACTAAATTGATGACCGGTGGGAATGGGTCGACATGAGGTTCAGCTAGAGAGAGTGAACCCTAATCCTTCTCCCACACACTCAGCTTGAGAGAGTGAGTGGGCTAACGCGGAGGTTGTTCTTCATGCGGCAAGTGGGTGTCCGAGAGGAACCCATTTGATTCGGGGTAAGCTGCTCGAGAGAGAATTTACTCCCACTTTAGTCTAGCCTAGTAACAAATATTCAATGAATTAATTATCAAAAGCATGTACCTAATAGTTTAGTTTATCCCGTATTCCTATCACAACCCACGAATTCCCTCTGCTTGATTCATATCTCTCTTTATTTTTGCTGATTTTGCTCTTTACTTGCTTACAAACCCCCCCATTGATAATTGACACTCGTGTCAAACCCTTTAATTTGTCATGTCTACATTCGATAAAGTCTTTAGCTATGGTTAGCTTTAGCATTTTCGCGCTTAACCACTAATTTTCAGGAATCGCTCCCTTGGAAATCTACCCCAACCCTTGGTTGGGTTACTATACTATTGTACGAACATAGACACTTGTATTGCAATTTGTGTCTTGATTACGCAAACATCAAAATGGCGCCGCTGCCGGGGAGTGGTGTTACTTGAAAACTTTTGGTTAAGACGAACTTTGCTTTTGGTAATCGTAGTTTACTAACTTAATTTTTAGTTTAGTTTTGTTGGTTTGTTTGTATCCAAACAGAGTAAGTGAGCATGTCGAGCTGTACTCAGGAGCTAATGGAGTTTCCTCTATTAGAGGTAATGATATTCCAGGATCGTATCCTCACTTTCAAGCAATTGGAAGGTGAACGAATCCACAAGTCATGGGCAAGGATTAATGAACTGATCACTCAATGCCCAACTCATGACTTTCCTGACATAGCCCTCCTTGACTATTTCTACAGAAGTCTTAGTCCCGAAAACAAGAGGTTGGTCGACCAACTCATTCCGGGAGGCATTGCAAAACAACCATATGTGATAGCAGCCCAACTGCTTAATCAAATTGATGAAATGCACCAAGAAGTAGAAAAGGACTTAATGTTAGCCGCCCTAATGACTCAAATTGATGAGTTGGCCTAAAAGATGGTGAAGATCGAAGTCCAGTACAAGGGGAAGGATAAATACATCCCTCCTCATGAGCGAAGAAATCTCAATGACAATAAGGTTAAATGCCTTGAGGGCATGCTCTCAATCATTTTCCACAAGGTGACTGAACAAGATAGAAAACTGGAAGAAATGAAGGACGATATTGAAGGGATGAAGCGATTGATTTGATCTCATTCCAGAGTTGTCCAGCTGCTTGAGAACCTTATGGGTCATGCGTTGCCCGATCTACACTCGCAACAAAATATGGGGTTGCCTACTGATACTATGGCTAACCCCAAAAATGGAGTTTGATCGCATACATGCATTGTGTCATGACGTTAACTGAGGCGCTTTTTGGGAGGCAACCCAAGGTTTTAAATGCTTTAGTTTTCTTTTATAAATAATGGTGTGTTAGTGGTGCAGGTTTAAATGCTGAAAGTGTTTGGAAAATGCATATTGGCGAGAAAAATGGTCGGTTGGCGAATCGTCGAAGAGGTTGGCGTGCCCAATGAAGATCGCCGTTTGGACATCACTTTGACTAAAGGTCCTGTAAAACTCGGCGAGCCAAGTGACCACTCGGCGTGTCGCCGAGTGGATCGGCGAGTGCGACTAACGTCACCGAATGGGCGCGAACTGGACGGTTTATAATGGCCAAAGGTCTCAAAATTTGAACTTCTTCAGTTTCCCTCGCTTCTAAACTTCACAAACTCACACCAAGGTAGTATTTTCAATATTTTTATATTCCATTAGTATTTTAGTTGTTGATTGGTGCTCGGAACTAGGATTTCTTTGCCGCCTAGCTTTTCAATCGCGTTTTAATCGGCATTTAAGGTTGGTTTCCGAATCCCGAGTTTACAATCAAAAATTTTGTACTCATTTGCAATGATTGTATCTTATTGTTGTGTGTTAGGCCTCTCTGATAGAATTAGAATGCGTAATTGCCTATTTCAATTTGCAAATCTTGCCCTTATTATTTTAATCGTCAAATGCCCGTATTTTTTGTGCTTTTAAATGAATGAATGTGCATTGAGTTGTGCTTGTGTATCATTTAGATTTATTGGGTAAAGTTTGAGTAACACATGTTTGTGCTAAATGACGAAAATTGATCAATGATAGAGTAGGTGACAACACTCTTAAGAGTAAATATCGTCAAATGGCTAAATTTGGCAAAACTGGGAAAAATCTGAGTATCCCGGGGTGATGGGTAGTACGGGTCTTGTTTGAATTTCATTTGTGCATGCTTTGATTTTGTTATCGGGGGTTGAGGGGTTGAATTTGAGAAGATGGATTGAAAATGGGCATGTTGAGCTGTTCGGCGAGCTGGGCCGTGCTCGCCGAACCACTCGGCGGTTACCCTAATGACTCCATCTCGCTTTTAAATTCATGCTTTATGTGTTGATTGAGTCTGTAACCTTTGGTGAGAAGCCTTTGATCGCCGAAAGAACTCGATGACTCACCGAAAGTACTCTTGATCGCCCTTTGTATGCTCTCATGAACCTCTGTTGCACTGTAACTTTCGGCGGACAACCCCATGATCGCCGATAGTAGTCGGCGATTCTCCAAAAGGGCCTTCCCATCGCCGACTTGCTATAAGTTTTTAGCCAATCCCTTCGGCAAGCCCGACTTAGCCCGCCAAAGAGGTTCAGTAACTCGCCGAATGGATCGACGAGCCTATCTGCAATAAATTTTCTACGTTTATGTTTGAATTTTCTCCTAATTTGTCCCGATCTCTTGCAGATATGGTACGCACGAATCTTACCACGCAACCTCATAAGAAAGCACAGGGCATAATCATAAACGAGGGAGGGTCAAATCCTTCAAAGAGGAGAGGAGAAGAACTCCCACTGAGAGATAAAAGAAAAAGGAAGAAGCATATAGCTAGAAAAGAAGTAGCTATTGAAACCCAGGTTAATTTTTCAGAACCAGAAGATGAGCAGCCTTTGATAAACCGAAGGGATGAAATCCGGGCCAGATCTCAGTCCACATCCACCAATATTCCCTCAGCTGCCACTCCTCCGGTAACAGACTCCGTGCCAACGCAGACACCTCCCGTGGCCCCAGCACTCCCTATCGTTCCTCCTCCTAGACTGCTGAATAGACTAAAATGTGAGGGGATACGAACCATCCTAGAGGAGAAGTTATTATCTACGGAGGTTCTGGAAGGAAAGCATCCCGATGTGATTGACACCCTCCGATACCATGAGTTTGAGCAGTTAACAACACCCCGAGGCCCTTACATTCCTTCTTGGGTTAGGGAATTTTACACAGCTTATGGGGAGTTAGTGCCCAAGAAGAAGAAGAAGGCAAGCGAGTTTAGATCGGTAAAGTCGTTCATGGTCAGAGGCAAGGAAGTTGAGTGCCACAACGAGTATATTAACAGTGTATTAGGTAGACCGCTGCACTCTGCAGTTCCCTATGAAGGGTTGCCTATTGTTCAATCACTAGATGACCTGAAGGGTTGGCTGGCTCCTCTGATTTCTGACACCACCCCTAGGTGGATGGATGCAGGGGCACCTATTGAGAAGAGGGACTTGGACATCGCTGCCAGGTTCTGGTTTGGTTTCATTAGCAACACCATCATGCCATCCCAGAATGAGTCCATTTTTCTCCATCCTAAGGCAGTTTGCCTTGGTTCTATCATGTCCACGAGGTGCATTGATCTGCGGCTACTGATTTCACAAGAGATGGCCATGAGGGCCAAGCAGAAGCTGAATTCTCTGCCATTCCCAGTCTTGATCACAGAGTTGTGCCAGTGTGCTGGAGTACCTCGAGAAACTACTAGGGATATTGAGGTCACCCCGTCTTCCTCAACTAACATCCAGCATATTGAGGCCGAGTTCACACGAGAGGAGGTTGACAGGAGAAGAACATCTTCGGCAGATATTTCCTTGAAAGTTGATGTTGACTCGTTACCAGCAGAGGCACCTTCGCCTACTCCGACCTCTGAGCCTTCAGGTACATCCGCTCCTCCCTCTTCTACACAGGTCCCAAGTGCTTCTTTCTCCTCCCTTCCTGCTAGGATTACTCAGGCCATGATCCTGAATATGGGACAGCTAGCCTATTCAGCGGATGTGAGAGCGACTCGGTTGGAGAGATCCATTCCAGGGATGATCGATAGTGCTATATTAGCTGCATTGACCCCCCTGAGGGCCTCTGTTGATGATATGGCTACTAAAGTCACTACTTGTGAGAGCAGACAAGGGGAGACATCTGAGGTTTTGGCTTTGAAAGCCAAAGTGGCAGATTTGAGGAAGGATGTAGACTATTTGAAGTCTATCGACTTCACCTCATTGATGTGGGGTGAAGATGACGAGGATGCTCCCGAGACCTCAGGGATTCCTTCGGCTACCACCGGAGATGTACAGAGGGGTGGCACAACATATGAGGAGTCGGATGCAGAGACCGAGGAGGAGCTAATAACAGTACATGAGGAGGAGATGATGGAGAGCTGAGAGCTGAGTATATTTAGACATTTGTCAGATCTTGTGGGGACGATTGTGTAGCCGGTGATCCAGACATCGCCGACTGAGACGTTCACAGTAGCCCCTAGTGGATCTGGCACTGCTATTCCCTCTGAGGTGACTCTGGGCAGTGATGTCAAAGTCCATACTGCTACTTTGGGCATTGAGGCCCCGAAAAATGGAAAGACTGCTTAGACAAGACTTTTCTTTACCTCCCTCTCAGTCTTACTTACTTTTACTTTTGGATACTTTTATTCGTATTTGATGACAAATGATTTTTGTTTGTGGTAGGGTGAGGCCCACTTTTGTGCATATTTATTCTGATTATATATTTTGGGTTCTGATCTATAATTGTGTTATTACACTGCTTTGCGTGGATGTTTGAGCTTGTGGCTCCTTTTATTTTAAATTGCAAAATGATTTTGACTCGTCCAAAAAATTTTGCCACCTCTCGTGTGTTGAATGTGGCTGTTCTTTTGCAAAATTTGAGTCTCGATTCCGATCAATATCGATGACTTGAATAGTGCTATCAATTGAACGAACATGAATGCGCGGCTACGATGAAGCCAAATGAAGTTTCATAGACAATATGTGAACTATTTGCATCTCGTTATGACTAGCCTAGTATCGAAGTGAGTCTCTTTTGATGATCATTGAACACTAGCAAAAGTGTGGAGTCTTGTTTGACTGATAGTGTCAATGCCTAGTGTGATGAGCTTACCTGTGAACTATGCATGATGGATCCTAGAATTTACCTCGTTGGTCCTGTCAACTAAGTGATGCTATCTCTTGATATGATCTTAGGCAACTTCTAAGAGTGTGAGCTAATTTGACATATATCTCTTTTGTGACCTACCTTGTGAGTGTGTGAACAACTTTTGAACACCCCTTGGGCTTTCCCTTTCTTTGGTAGAAAATTTATGAAATCAATGACCTTTCTTTATCATCACCTATAATCCTCATGAAGTTGTGGTTAGTTGAATAGCCAATTTAGGCCAAAATCCTAAGTTGGGGGTGTGGTGAAAAGATAGGGGCAAGTCAAGAAGTGCAAGTAAAGTCTCCTCTTACCCATGGTTTTGATAAAAATGGAACCCCTCCATATAAAAAAAAGAGAGAAAAGAGAAAGAAAAAGAAAAAGAATGAAAAAGAAAGTTATGAAATAAAGTACAAAAGAAATGGGGTCCCCAAACAATCCATGGAAAGGGAATAATAGGATGACTTATGAGCATTAAAGAGAATGATGAAGGAAAAGGAAAGGAAGTATTGTGAGCACCACATTTTCATGAGGATGAAAGTCACTGAGCCTAAATGACCATACCTTTGCACTCAGTACCATTACAAGCCTTGAAAGACCTTTTTGATCTTGAGTGAGCTGAACAATGTTGATTGGAAAATATGGGCAAACCTTTTGGGTGAAATTATGCATTATGTTCTTCTTTATGAGTGTGAGCGTTGCATCTGATTCCGAAGCTTTGAATTGTGAACCATTGTGTGAATATGGAATCACTCCTTGTGTGAGGGCATTTAAACACTTTGGTTGAGTTTGAACTTCCATTTGAAGCAAGTATTGTGAGCATGAGATTCTTTGATATTGGTGAGTTACAACTTGAATCTTTGAGTGCACATTTGATCTTTGCATAAGTAAATTGAATCTTGTTGTGTGCATTAATGATTGAGTCTTATATAGCACTATTCGAGACACCCTTTTTGAACGGCTGAACTTGAGTTTGCTTGAGGACAAGCAAAAGTTTAAGTTGGGGTGTTGATGAGTCCACAAATTGGACTCATTTAGGGATATATTATGATAGAATTAGTGTCCTCAAATGCATATTTTATCTTAATATCTGATGAAAACACTTAAGTTTCAGGTGTTTGGAGTTTGAGGAAAAGCATGGACACTACTTAGCAAAAAAGGAACAAAGGCAGCTGAAAGAACGAAGAAATGAATATCTGAGAATTGTCGACCCCATTTGGTGAGTTGCCAAAAGGTCTTAGCCTCACCTTTCGTTCCAGCGTGTTGAGCCCTGAAGGAAATGATCAAATCGGCGGTGAAAAGGAGCAGTCGGCATATCACCGAGCAGTTCTACGAAGCTGTACTATGTCGCCTAATGATCCAAACACAACGATGTTGAAGGATAACGCAAGACGGTGATGAACTAGACCAAATGGCAGATTACCGAGTTGATCAGCGATCCCGACTAACTTTGCAACACATTTTCTAAAAACTATAAATACTAGTTGAAGTTTTGTGGCTTAGTATCAGAGTAGAAATTATTATTATCAAATTTTATTGTTAAGTTTTAATATCAGATTTAGAATATTCTCTCTAAGCTTGTTGAGGGTTTGGAAGAACTTGAAGATTCAAAGGGTTTCAACTCTAAGATTTTGGACTTGGGTCTTGTGTATTCTTCACTTTTGACTTGTTTTAAGACTTAATCTTGCATACCCATTGATGGAAACTAAGATTGGTGTACATTTTTACCACTTTTACATGTGTAGCTAAAACCCCAATTCTTGGGGTGTGATTTTGTGAATATGGGTTAGATTATCTGTTAGATCTTTCTTGCTGATTGTTTATTTGTTGTTTAGATGTGATTTCGTTTAGTAGTTGTGTTAGAACTTAATGAAATTGTAGTTGCACATACAATTTCACCTTTGTGTTTTCGGCTTGCTCGAGAGAGAGGTCGTAAAATTAAGACTACTAAACTGATGGCCGGTGGGAGTGGGCCGGCATAAGGTCAGCTCGAGAGAGTGAACCCTAGTCCTTCTCCCATACACTCAGCTCGAGAGAATGAGTGGCATAAGTCAGAGGCTGTTCTTCATGTGGCAAGTGGGTGTCCGAGAGAAACCCATTTGATACGGGGTAAGTTGCTCGGTAGAGAGTTTACTCCCACTATAGTCTAGCCTAGTCACAAATATTCAACGGATTTATTATCAAAAACATGTACCCAATAGTTTATTTTATCCCGTATTCCTATCACATCCCAATAATCCCCTCTCCTTGATTAGTATCTCTCTTTATTTTTGTTGATTTTGCTATTTACTTGCTTACAAACCCCATTCATAATTGGCACTAGTGTCAAACCCTTTAATTTGTCATGTCTACATTCGATAAAGTCTTTAGCTACAGTTAGCTTTAGCATTTTCGCGCTTAACCACTAGTTTTCAGGAACTGCTCCCTTGACCCCAACCCTTGGTTGGGTTACTATACTATTGTATGATCGTAGACACTTCCATTGGAAGTTGTGTCTTGATTACGCAAACATCAATTATTTAACTTCATATGAATCACCGGATACCCCCTTTCTTTTGCACTGTTCACTAATTTATTTCACAACTTTCCTTCTTCTTTTTCATTCCTTTTTCTCTTTTTTTTTTTTTTTTTTTACATGGAGGGGTTCCATCTTTTTCAAATCAATCAATACAACAAGGAGGAATTTTTTTCACACTTCTTGAATTTCCTTCTCTTTTCACCACCCCCCCAATGTAGGATTTTGGCCTAAGTTGACTATTCAAACAAACCATACTCCATGAAAGTTATGGGTGGATGGATAAATAAAGGTCACAATTTCTCAAGTTTCTTCCAAGAAAAAGAGGTAAGGCTCAACAGGAGCCAAGCAAGGTTCACACTTTTCACAAGGTTGGCCAAAAAGAGGTGTATGATCACTCTTCAACTTTTTGCCTAAGATCACATCTATTGCTTGCATCACTATGTCAACCGGACCAACGGGGCAAATTCTAGGTGTCATCATGCACAATGTTAAAGGTATTCTCACCACACAAGGCATTGATACAATTATCAAACAAGACTCCACACTTTCTAGCTAGCGTGCAATGTTCATCACAAGGGACTTCATCAACAATCGGCTAGTCACAATGAGATGTTGAAAGTTCACATATTCCCTATGTGACTCTATTTGCCTCATTGTAGCCTCACATTCATTTTGTTCGATTAAGAGCACCATTCAAGTCATCGGTATTGATCACATCCGACACTCAAATTTGAACAAGAACAACCACATTTACACATAAAAGAGGCGGCACAATTTATTTATTTTTTAAATTTGATTCAAAACCATTTTCAATCAAAGCAATGGGCCACAAGCTAAAAACATCCACAACACAATTTAACACTTAAGATGTATATATCAAAGCCCAATATTCACAAAAATATCATCAACACAAAACCAATATTCACCAAACAGTCATAAGATAAGAGGTATGTATGGAAATACCACACCCCACCCAACAAAATAAGTAGTTTTCCTCAAATGCAACTAAAACAACAGAATAGTCACTAAAATAATAGAGAGGAAGGTAAAAATAATCATCCTGCTAGGTTAGGCTTGGGGTGAAGTCTGCATCTCAGTCACTCCGTCTGTCGAGGAATCATTGCCCAGTGTCTCACTAACCTTGGCTCCACTGGAGACCACCATGGATACATCTCTTAGAGAGGCCTGAACAGTTGAATCTACCATGTCCTCCTCTAAGTCGGTCAAGCCCTCAAAAACAACCTCCTCACGTACACCAAGATGCTCTTCATCAGCCTCAACCTCATAATCATTAGCAGCAACATCAACCCTAATCTCATATCCGATAGTAGCCATAGGCATGTCAGAACAAGCTGGAATATCTGCGCTCGGATCATTCAAGATCTCAACAGTCCCAAATAGCGAGGTCAAATCCATAGACTTAAGCTGGTCCACGCCCTTTCTCAGTAAAATAATATCGACCTTTAAGGTCGTCACCTCCTCAGTAGCTCTCTGGCCTCTCTCACATGCCTCAAATCTTACCATAAGGGCATCAATAGAAGCCTGGAGAGGCGTCAATGCAGTAGTGATAACTCTCTCAATCATCCAGGGAACCACGGCCTCTAGCAGGGAAGCACGCACATCAACAGATTGGGCTAGGTGCCTCATCTTAAGAAGCATGGCCTGGGTGATCAGAGGCCGGGAAGCAGAAGTACCAACATCAGATCTAGGGGAAGGAAGAGCAGCAGAAAAACCAGGAGCGTATGAAAGAGTGGAGCTAGAAGTACCTGATGACCCAGTGGCCGGAGTAGGCACGACTGCTTCTGCAGGTAGTGTATCGATGTCAACCTCCGAGGATGCGTCCACCAAAGCTGCTCTCCTCCTATCAGCCTCGTCTCGTGCGTACTCGGCCTCTATACATTGGTAGAGGAGATGGGTGTGATCTCAACATCCCTCTTCTCATCTCAAGGAACAACGGCCCGGCGACATAAGTCTGTGATCAATACCGGGAATGGAAGCGATGTATGTCTCTGTTTGGCCCTCATGGCCATATTTTGCTCAATGATCAGCCTAAAATTAAGTTGCTTCCTAGTTATGATACTTCCAAGGCAGGTTGCCTTTGGCTGGCAGAGAAAAGACTCGTTCTGAGACGTCATGATCGTGCTGCTGATGAACCCAAACCATTATTGAGCAGATACAAGTCCTTTTTCTCTATAGGCACTCTGGCCTCAATCCACCTCAGGGTGGTGTCAGAAATAAGGGGGGCTAGCCAACCCTTCAGGTCATCCAGAGTCTTAGTAGTGATTATTCTCTGGTACTCGTGCTTAAAATGTGTAGCCCTCTCAAACACTGCGTTGATATCATTGCTGATGCATCTAACTTTCCTCTCCCGGACCATCACGAAGTCCACCGGCTTGAAGGCACTAGCCTTTTTATCCATTTAGGTACCAGGTCATTGTAGGCATCATAGGACTCCAGGACCCATGTAGGAATGTATGGGCCACGGGGCTTAGTGAAGACCTCGAACATGTGTAACCTGAGGGTGTCCCACAAATCTGGATGCCTGTCCACTACTCCGTCTGTGGACAATCTCTTTTCCTCCAAGGTTGTCGCCAATCCCTCAACCTTTAACTGATTGAGTGATCGGGGAGAAGGACTACCACGCCTCGAGCCTACACCCTAGGCGAGACTAGCACTCGAGAACCATTGTTGTCCCCAAGCGAACCCTTGGTCTGGCTTAGAGGCTCACCAACAACTGAAAACTACTAAAGCAATGTAAATAGGGATCCTCCGGAAAGCAAAGAGGCTCACCAACAACTCTGAATGCTCAACTAGATCAACGAAGAACTGGATGCGGATCCTGGTTACCTGTATATGCATCATACTAAGATGCAGGCCAATTGGCATCAGTACATTGAATGTATGAGCATGAGAGGGGAATGCTAAAACAAGACGTAAGCTTGAAAGGAACTGAAAGAACACACCTGGGCTCAACTCAACTCAACTTAACTCATTTCAATATAAAGCAATAATGCAAATGCAATATAAAGAAAAGCTTTTTAAAACATGGCTAACAACTTTGTGTATTTAGAGATACAATAATAACTCTGTATGTATGCAAAGATACAAATGAACTTTGGATGTATATAAAAATACAATATATTGCTGTGGGAGTTTCTCTAATCGACAACCATCACTTAAGAGCTATTGTGATGATACAATGTTTTACCTTATGCTGCCAGGGCCGTCCTATACCTTGCCGAGGGTATAAAACCTGACTACTAAGTAGATCCACTAGTCTATACTAAAAAGCACTGAGGAATCATCTAAAAATATGACCCTTTTCTACCCATGATGGCTAAATGATTTATGGGAGCTGGGAGTTGTCTGAACTCTCCCCCATATCGGTGCTTAATACTACTCCTAAAATATGATACTAGCTCTTATGTTTAAAAACATAACTTGTTTTTGTGGTTTGAGATAATGGCTAAAAAACTTAGCTAAAAGGCTCTCTTGGAAAAACAAAGTTTCCCCTCTTGCTTAATTGTGAAAGCATTTACTCTTTACTGAAAACTAGCTCAAAGGCTCTGTGGAAATCAAAGTTTCCTTTCTTGATTAAATGTGACAACATTTTACTCTTTGGGAATATATAGTCCCGATATACTCTTTTGAAGAAATGAAACTTCAAACTTTACTCTTTACTCAACTCAAAACTTAAGTCTTAAAAATAAAGTTTAAACATTTGTAAAAGACTTTTGGAAGACTCTAAGAACTTCTCTTGACATGGCTCTTAACTTTCCTTGAATTTGAATTTATGGATTCAAGGATGGTGATTTGTGATAAGAAAGATCTCATGATGTTTAGGAGTGGTTTTAGATAGTTAAACATAAGAAACGATCAAGAAATCACTGCCAGGAAGCAAGTCCGCGACACGGAGATGCATTAAAATATTTGGTCGCGAAATAAATTTTGAGGCAGAACGGTCCGTGACCACTCAGCAATGCAAAGAAAATTTATCAATCCTGAGGAACAAGTCCGCGTGGTACCCAGATTTGCCCGACTTGTTCCTTCTTCATTTTTTAACCCCAATTCGCCTAAATTCGATTCTTTTTCTCAATTCCTCGTTAGATTAAGATACCCAGTACATGTACACAAGAATCTAACTAAAAACCACTCTAATAATCGACCTTAAACTCTCAAGAACTCCTCAATATCATCCCAAATTCAAGAACCAAAGCAATTCAAGAATACAACTCAAGAACATCAAAGTCTCAATCTTTTAGAACGAAAATCATACTAAAATAAACATGCTTGGCACGTGGGTGAACGAACCCAATGTTGTGTTAACTCACATACCTCATAGGATTGAATCCTTGGCGAAATCCATGATCAATTCCTCAAGAAATCAACCAATCCTTTCTTCTTCTCCTCTTTTCTCCTCTTATTTTCTCTTTTCTCAAAACACTAGCTTAATTTTATGAAGCGTAAACTGAACCAATTCAGTTTAGACCCTAACTTAATTACCAAAAAAGAATTTAATTAATTGGGTAGGGAAAAGACCATAATACCCTTCTAAAATTTGGTTTTGACTTTCCTTATCTAGACAGCCCAACTTCAAATGGGCATATCTCCCTTATACAAACTCAAAATCGCACAAACTCAGCGGCGTTGGAAAGATAATTCAAAGATATTTGCTACGGTATCTGTTGCACACCTAAATCATCCTGAGATAGGATTTATGGTCGTTTAAAGTTAATACAAAACTCAAATTTAACTTAATTTAACCAATTTTCCAGATTTTTCATTCTTTCCAAAAATGACTCTTTTTAATTCTAGCTCTTTCTAGTTCTTTCAAATAGCGAGTTGTTACAATATCCCCCCTTGGGAACATTCATCCTCAAATGATATCAACCTTAACAGGCTAAGAGCGTAACATCTAACATCTAGCTCAAACACCTAACAAGCAAAAATGTAAATACAACATGCCAAATAGAATCATTCTACCTGTGAGACCTTGGTAAACCTGTGATGAAATCCATATTGATCATCTCTCACTTCCATTCTAGAAGTTCTATATTCTGAGCCATACTATCGGGCCTTTGGTGCTCTACTTTAACTTGTTGGCAATTCACACACTTAGCAACAAATTTTGCAATGCCCTTCTTCATACTACTCCTCTAATAAACCTCTCTCAAATCATGATAAATCTTTGTGGAACCCGAATGGATAGAATATCTGGAGCTATGAGCTTCCTCCATAATCCTTTCTTGAATTTCATCCACCCTTGGTACACACAACCTACCTTGATACCTCAATACGACATCTTCTCCTTGTTCAAAAGCCATTACTTTTTGCTTATGAAATTTTGCCTTGAATTCAAGCAAAATAGGATATTGGTCTTGCTTTTCTTTCACTTCTGACACTAATGATGATTCAGTCCCATTCATCACCACTACTCCTCCTTCTGTGGAATCCATTAATCGAAATCCTAATCATGCAAGTCTATGCACATCTTTTACCAACTCTTTCTTATCTTCCTCAAAATGGGCGGTACTACCCATCGATAATCTACTCAAGACATCAGCACAACATTAGCCTTACCTGGGTGATAAAGAATATTCATGTCATAATCTTTGAGTAACTCTAAACACCTTCTATGTCTGAGATTAAGCTCTTTCTGACTAAACACATATTGGAGACTCTTTTGATCGGTGAACATATCCATATGAACACCATACAGATAATGACGCCATATTTTCAAAGCAAATACTACGGCAGCCAACTCGAAGTCATGGGTTGGGTAATTCTTCTCATGAACCTTCAACTGTCTTGAGGCATAAGCTATAACTTTGTCATTCTACATTAACACACAACCCAAACCAACTCTAGATGCATCACAATATACAACAAAGCCTTGCATACCTTCTGGTAAGGTCAATACTAGGGCAGTTGTCAACCTCTTTTTCAATTAATGAAATATTTTCTCACAAGCTTCACACCATTGAAACTTCACTATTTTCTGAGTCAAGTTGGTCAAAGGGGATGCAATAGATGATAACCCCTCTACGAACCTTCTATAATATCTAGCCAACCTCAAGAAACTCCTAATATCAGTTGGAGATGTGGGTCTAGGCCAATTTTGCCTTGCCTCTATCTTTTGGGTGTCAACTCGAATCCCATCACCGGAAACAACATGGCCTAAGAATGCCACCAACTCAACCCAAAACTCACACTTAGAGAACTTGGTATACAACTCTCTATCCTTTAGAGTTTGGAGGAATATTCTGAGATGACTAGCATGATCTTCCTCATTCCTCGAATAGATTAGAATGTCATCAATGAATATGATAACAAACATATCTAAATAAGGCTTGAATACTCTATTCATAAGGTCCATGAATATTGTAGGCGCATTAGTCAAACTGAACGACACAACTAGGAACTCATAATGACCATAACGAGTTCTGAATATTGTCTTTTGAATGTCACATACCCTTACCCTCAACTGATGGTAGCCTGATCTAAGGTCTATCTTAGAGAAACAAATAGCACCCTGAAGCTGATCGAAAAGATCATCAATCCTCGGAAGAGTATACTTATTCTTGATGGTAACCTTGTTCAACTGGCGGTAGTCTATACACATTCTAAGGGAACTATCTTTCGTCCTCACAAATAAGACCGGAGCTCCCCAAGGTGAGACACTTGGTCGAATAAAGCCCTTATCAAGGAGATCTTTCAACTGTTCTTTTAGCTCTATCAACTCTGCTGGAGACATTCTATATGGCTGAATAGATATAGGACGAGTATCTGGAAGAAGGTCTATACTGAAGTCTATCTCTCTCTCAGGAGGGACTCCAAGTATATCATCAGGAAACACTTTTGGAAACTCACTCACAACTGGAACTGACTCAATAGGAGGTGTCTCAACACTACAGTCATTAATTCAAACTAAGTGATAGACACACCCCTTGGAAACTAACTTTCTCGCCTTAATATATGAAATAAAATGACCTTTAGGCACTGCTGAACTACTCTTCCACTCTATAACTGGCTCATTAGGAAACTGGAACTTGACAACTCAAGTTCTACAATCAACTAAGGCATAACAGGCATGGAGCCAGCCCATACCAAGAATAACATCAAAATCTACCATGTCTAACTCAACTAAATCAGCCATGGTGCTCTTGTGATTGATGGAAATGGTACAATCACGATAGACTCTCTCTACTAGAATAGACTCACCAATAGGTGTAGAAACACTAATGGGGTCAAGAAGTTTCTCAGGAAGAACATCAAAATTCATCACAACATAAGGAGTTACAAAGGATAAACTCGCTCCTGGATCTAGCAAAGGATAAACATCAAAGTTAAAGACTTGGATCATACCAGTGACAACATCTGGAGAATCCTCTTGCTCTTGGCGACTGATGATAGCATAAAGACGGTTTCCTCCTCCGCCTGCCCCTGAAGTAGCTCCTCTAGATGTAGCTCTGTCTGGGGGAGCAACTGAAGAAGACTGGGCTCTATTGCCCCTATTACCGTTTCCTTGCTTGTTCTTTGGACACTCTCGCATAAAATGACCATTCTGTCCACACTTGAAACAACCGGTGGAGCCATCACAACACATCCCTAAGTGGTTCCTACAACACTTAGCACATGCATGAGGCTTACTACCCCCTTGTGCCATACTACCCTGAGAATATGCCTGTTTATCTCTGAAATTCTGACTATTGTACTCACATTTGTTCTTTGGTGCAGGTGCACTAGCAGATGATGGAGCAAGTCCCTTCTGTTTATGTTGGAAGGATGACCGGTTGGCATTACTCTTCTATTGCTCAGACTCATTCCCTGATGTCTTAGACTTCTTATTCTTAAATTGTTCTCTATTCCTCAGCTTGTCCTCCTCAACTTGTTTCACATGGATCATTAGCCTTGCTATGTCCATATCCCCTATCGGAATAGCTGCCTTACCTTCCTTACTTGACAGACGAGACAACCCAGGAACGAATAAACTCATCCTGCTCCTCATGTCAGCATCCATCTCCAGAGCATACCGGGAAAGTTGTGTGAACTTCAGACTGTACTCATGAACGCTCAAAGAATCCTGCTTAAGAGTGAAGAACTCTCGTACCTTTGCTTCTCTCAGTTCTCGGGGGAAGAAACGCCCCAAAAAGGCCTCCTCAAAATAAGCCCAACTCATAGGTGGTGCACCCTTAGCTCAATTCTTCTTCCATTGATCAAACCAGATCCTAGCGACACCCTTCATTTGGTAGGCAGTTAGTTCCACCCTCTCAACATCAACAACATGCATGATCTCAAAAACTTCTGATACTCCTCAACAAAGTTTTCTTGATCCTCAGTAACACTTGAACCAGTAAAGCTCAGTGGATTCATCCTTAAGAACTCACGGATCCTTGAAGTGTCAGCCACTTCCTATCGATTCTCTCTCTGTTGCCCAGCTTGGTTGTTCACAACTTGACTTAACATCCGAATAGCTTTACGGAACTCAACATTGGTGACCTCTCCTTGGGGTTGCACTTCTGGTGCATTTGGTACTCCTTGATCCTGTGGTTCAACATTTCTCCTAGCGGGAAGAACTCTGACAGCTCTTCGTGGAGGCATGATCTGAAAGACACGCGCAAGCACGAGTTAGAAAGAAACTTTTATAGAGATTAACTCTATCACAAAAGTGAGTATGAAAGAAGTGAGATAGTTCCTAAATGTTGCAGCCTCCTAATTATAGATGTGGCGCGCTTCACACCGATAACTAGGACTCTACATACATATCTTCATAGACTCCCTAGGACTCTTGAACTTTGTGCTCTGATACCAAGTTTGTCACACCCCGAGCCTACACCCTGGGAGGGATTGGTACTCGAGAACCATTGCTGACCCCAAGAGAACCATTGGCCTGGCTTAACTCTTAGCGGAAGACTTACCCATGATAAAATACTTAAAAAAGAATAAACAGAATTGCTCAATACATAACTTAGAATGTATAAAGAAATTCACTAGCCAAAATGGTACTCAAGTCTCAATCATCAAAACAGAATGGAAAGACTCAAGAACTAAAATCAGTACTGTCTATGAAGCCTCTAAAACTATGAGGGATGTCGGGACAAGACCACCGATCATCCTAAAAACTGAAAAATACTAAAGCAATGTAAATAGAGATCCTCTAAAAAGCAAGGAGGCTCACCAACTACTCTGAATGGTCAACTGGATCAACGAAGCGTTGGATGCTGATCCTGGTTACCTATATCTGCATCATAATAAGATGCAGGCCAACTGGCATCAGTACATTGAATGTACGAGCATGCGAGGGTAATGCTAAAACAAGACGTAAGCTTGAAAGGAACTGAAAGAACATACCTGGGCTCAACTTAACTCATTTTAATATAAAGCAATATAAAGAAAAGATTTTTAAAACATGGCTAACAACTCTATGTATTTAGAAATACAATAATAACTCTGTATGTATGCAAAGATACAAATGAACTCTGGATGTATATAAAAATACAATATACTGATGTGGGAGTTTCTCTAACCGACAACCATCACTTAAGAGCTATTGTGATGATACAACATTTTCCCTCACGCTGCCAGGGGTCTGCTATACCTTACCGAGGGTATAGAACCTGACTACTAACTGGATCCACTAGTCTATGCTAAAAAGCACTAAGGAATCATCTAAAAAGTATGACCCTTTTCTACCCATGATGGCTAATGGTTTATGGGGGCTGGGAGTTTTCTGAACTCTCCCCCATATCGGTGCTCAATACTACTCCCAAAATATGATACTAGATCTTATGTTTTAAAACATAAATTCTTTCTGTGGTTTGAGTAATTCCTCAAAAACATAGCTGAAAGGCTTTCTTGGAAAACAAAGTTTCCTCTCTTGTTTAATTGTGAAAGCATTACTCTTTACTGAAAACTAGCTCAAAGGCTCTGTGGAAATCAAAGTTTCCTTTCTTGATTAAATGTGAAAACATTTTACTCTTTGGAAATAAATAGTCCCGATATACTCTTTGGAAAAAATGAAACTTGAATCTTTACTCTTTACTCAACTCAAACCTTAAGTCTTAAAACAAAGTTAAAACATTTGTAAAAGATTTTTGGAAGACTCTAAGAACTTCTCTTGACTTGGCTCTTAAGTTCCCTTGAATTTGAATTTATGGATTCAAGGATGGTAATTTGTGATAGGAAAGATTTCATTATAATTCGGAGTGTTTTTAGCTAGTTAAACATGAGAAACGATAAAGAAATCACTGCCTGGAAGCAAGTCCGTGACGCGGAGATGCATTAAAATATTTGGTCGCGAAATAAATTTTGAGGCAGAGCGGTCCGTGACCACTCCACGATGCGGAGAAACTTTTGTGAATCCTGATGAACAGGTCTATGTGGTACCCAGATTTTCCCGACTTGATCCTTCTTCATTTTCTAACCCCAATTTGCCTAAATATGATTCTTTTTCTCGATTCCTCTTTAGATTCAAATACCCATGACATGTATAGAAGAATCTAACTCAAAACAACTCTAACAATCGTCCTTAAACTCTCAAGAACTCCTCAATCTCATCCCAAATTCAAGAATGAAAGCAATTCAAGAATACAACTCAAGAACATCAAAGTCTCAATCTTTTAGGACGAAAATCATACTGAAATAAACATGTTTGGCGCGTGGGTGAATGAACCCAATGCTGTGTGAACTCACATACCTCATAGGATTGAATCCTTGGCAAAATACGCGATCAATTCATCAAGAAATCGACGAATCCTTGCTTCTTCTCCTCTTTTCTCCTCTTATTTTCTCTTCTCTCAAAACCCTAACTTAATTTTATGAAGCGTAAACTGAACCAATTCAGTTTAGACCCCAACTTAATTACCAAAATGAATTTAATTAATTGGTTAGTGAAAAGACCATAATACCATTCTAAAATCCGGTTTTGATTTTCCTTATCTAGACAACCCAATTTCAAATGGACGTATCTACCTCATACAAACTTGAAATCGCGCAAACTTGGCGGCGTTGGCAAGATAATTCAAAGATATTCCCTACGGTATCTTGTAGAACACCTAACTCATCCTGAGCTAGGAGTTATGGTTGTTTGAAGTTGACCTAAAACTCAAACTTAATTTAATTTAACAAATTTTCCAGAATTTTCATTCTTTCCAAAAATGACTCTTTCTAAATTTTGTTCTTTCTAGTTCTTTCAAATAGAGAGGTGTTACAAGGACCCTGTACTGGCGGTGGCAGAACCACTGGTTATACCGGAGGAGGCACTGAAGCTGAAGCTGGAGGGGTCGGCTGTGGAATCCTAGATGGATCATGGCGAGCTTTGGAGCGTAATTTTGCTTGTCGGGCCTGTAGTAACTGACCATCCTAAGGATCAGAGAATGAAACCTGAGAATTGTCGGACTCTCCCTCACTGCCGGAGTTGTACTCTGGTGTCTCGGCCATGGGCGCTTTGCCCTTACCCTTGCCTCTTTTCGGAGGTAACTTCTTGCCCTTGACATTGGAAGCAATTGCTTCCTCATTTATTACGAATCCACGTGCCCTCTTTCAGGGAGGCATGACACTATCATTCATATTTTTTCTAGCCATTCCTGCAGACCATATAGAAAAACGTTAGAAAAATTTCCAGAAACATGCAGAAAACTTAGTTGTAGAATGACGCGCCGACCCGTTTGGAGAGTCGCCGAGTTACTTTGGCGAGCCAGATTGGGCTCGCTAAAAGTACCAGCGCAAAACATTTCAAAATTCAAGAGAGGTCAGCAATATTCAGGGCTATTCAGCGGACTAGAAGTGGTCCACAGAAAGTTACAGTGCTTTTTAGGGTTTAGGGGCACAAAAAGGCAATCAAGAAGGCAGCTCGGCGATCTCAGGCTTTTCGCTGAAAGTTACAAAACAAATTCAACCAATTTTAGAAATTAAGGGAGATTTGTGGGGGACTTTGGCGAACCACCGAACCACTCGGCGAGTTCGACGTAGCTTGCCAAACGGCCCAACGTGCCAGTTTTCAACCCCAAACTTCAAAATCAAGTCTGCAGCCCCCGAATTCAAAATTAAACACAAATTATGAAATTAAAGTTAGACCCATACTACCCATCCCCTATGAGTACTCAAACTTCCCCCGATTTGGCCAAAATTGGCCATTTGATAACTTTTGCCCTTAAGAATGACGTCAAACGTTCCATCATTGGGAAAATTACATCATTTAGCACAATTTGGGGTTACTTAGACTTCACCCCACCAAACCCAATGCATAAACACCGCAACCCAACAATTTAGACTCGATATTACAGGCAAGAACATAGGAATCGATCAGTTTAAGGCAATTAGGCACACATTTTAATTCATTAAAAGCAATCCAACAATTAAACACGATTATAATCAACTACCTAACAACAATCATAAACAATTTACCCATTGCATTCGATTTCAACCACACACTTAAAGTACGGGGTTTGAAAAACCAACCTTAATGTCGAATTCAAAAGTTGTATAGCTAGGCGGCCAAGTTCCACACTTCCGAGAAACGATTTCACAAAATGAGCGGGTAAAAAAAAGAAAATAGGCAAGATCTAAAGTTGGGTAAGAGGGTACGAGAGTAAAAAATAGGAGAAGATGAAGGATTTTGAAATTTTAAACTGTTTGGCCTTTAAAACCTTTCAGTTCGCAGCAACTTCGGTAGAGTAAGTCTTCCTCACCGAACCACTCAACGATGCGCCAAGTGGTATTTTCCTCATCGAGTTTTACTGGACTCCCAGCAATTTTGGGGGTTCAAATGGCGGACAAAATCGGGCTCGCCGACCTGTTCGGTGAGTCACCGATTGAGCATGAAGCCCACCAAGTTTTATAAGGTACCCCTTCGAGCTTGGTAGTTCCAACGGTGGTCCAAGTCGGGGCTCATCGACCTATTCGGCGTATCGTCGGCTTGACCTTGGCTCGCCAAACTACTCATTTTCCCATACTTTTCACTTTTCAACCTGCACAATTAACACCCGTTATTCACAAACAAACTTTAAAAACATCAAATACTAAGGTTGCCTCCAAAGAAGCACCTTAGTTAATGTCGTGGCATGACGAGGATACCAAATCAAGCTTTATTTTTAGAGCTTTTCATTGTATCACTAGGAAACCCCCCTTGTTGTCTTGGATTCAAGTGAGAAGAAATTTGACCCATTTGGGTCTCCAACTGCTTAATAGAGACTGAGTGAGAGGTCACCGTCTGATTGAGAGTTGAGACATCCTCTTTCATCTCTTTCAACACCTTTTCTGACCCTTCAACTTTGTTGAGAATGCGTGAGAGCATATCTTGTGTACGGCCACCTTCGGATTCCTTGGGATTTTGACGCTCATAGGGAGGGACGTACCTGTCCTTGTCTCCCTCTCTCTCCTTCCAGGTGGCATTACGATCACGCCAATATCTGTCACGGTCCCTCCAGCCCTCATCTATGTTCCAACCTTGATTTCCACCCTGCCTTGGGTAGTTTGCACGATAACCTCCTCCTTTATTAGCAATGAAGTTCACTTCCTCATTGTACATCGTTTCAAAATGTGCTTCATCGGGGTTTACTCCACCGACACCCACATCATTAACATTCTTTGCACCACTACCCATGACATTTTTAGCCAAGATATCCAACTGGGTCATCATTTTATCCATGTTTTGGTCTCTCTCTTGATCTTTTTTTATCTACTCTTTTGTCATTCTAAACGTGAGAGGAGACACTTGATCCACGCGAGTGTACCATGCTCTGTTTATCTTGGTCATGCAATCAAGGAGTTGGGATGCTACTTCATATGGTTATTGCATTATACCACCAGGAACAAGTTGATCAGCAACTCCTTTGTTCATCAAATCGAGACTCCTATAGAAGTATTACAGCAGCAAGTCGTTTGGAAGTCCATGAGTTAGGCACTAAAGCACCAACTTCTTAAATCTCAGCCATGTCTCATGGATTGGCTCACCTTCCAAGCGTTTGAAACCTTGGATGTTATATCTGAGTGTCATCATCTTCGATGGAGGAAAGAATCTCACTTGGAACGCTGCAGTCAGCTCATCCTAATAGGTGATGGAATCCCTCGGTAACTCAGATAAGCATTTAGTAGCTTCACCCATCAAAGAGAATGGGAACAACCTGAGACGGACTGATTCTTGTGATATGTTCTTAAATGAAAACGGACCACAAATGTCCACGAAGTTTCGAATATGCTCATGGCGATGCTCATGAGCCAGCCCTCCATATAATCCTTTCAATTGTAGGAGCTGAAGCATTGTACTAGTGATGTGGAAAACAACGTTTCCTTCAGCTGGATGTAGATGAATTGCACCAACACCACCCAATTGAATTGGGTCATTTACATCATTCAGATTTCCAATGTCATCTTGGTGCCCCACATGGCTACCATTACTTCTATTTACACTAATTTATGTTGTTGTTCAACACAAACAACAGAAACACAAAACAAATTAAATGGATTCGACTATAACAGAAAAAGAACACAATTCGACTTCAATAATAGAATTTCCTACAATACCACTCCCCAGCAGCGGTGTCATTTTGATGAAAACATCCCAAACACATCTCATTTAATTCTAGGTGTAAACGATCGTTAATCAGTATAAAACTCAACGAAGAGTTGGGGTCAAACCCAAAGGGAGCGGTACATGCTTAAAATTTAATTAAGAAGTACAAACGTGTTCTAGACGGTTATAGGAATAAACATTATCAAAAACATACAATTAAATCTGAAAAGGTGACAACGAATGTCAGATGGGGGATTTCGTTTAGCAATGAGCAGTTGAAACAACAATGGAAACAGGGGAAAATAACAATATAGAGAGGAGTTCTTGGGATGTGATCGATTATAGGCTAAATATGCTATATGGGTAATTGAAATCTAACGATGATTTGTTGAAACGTTGTGGGTAGGCTGGACTTTAAGTGCAATAGTTTTCTCTCAAACAACTATTACGGCTCAAGTGATTTCTTTCGAACATCAACAAGCTTAACAAGATAACCAGCCCACAACCTTAATACATTCACTCTCTCGAGCTAGATTGGTAGGATTGGATTGAAGATTCACTCTCTCAAGCTGAACCCATATTAACCCAATACCCACAAATCATTAATCAAAAGCTTTGGTCCCAAAACCTCTTAAGAACTCAAAATTAGAATTGCATTTGCAACTACAATTCATAAATTAAAACTCAGCTAATGATTAAACCCACATTAAAATAGTAATTTCATCATCAAACAACAATACACATACGAAATTAGACAAATAAGCACATTATCACACCCCAAAAATTGAGGTTTTAGCTACACATCATAAAAACAAAGAAACGGTTACTTAATGCATTAGCCATGATCTCGGTAAGAGTTTCCAAGACTTTACAATGATTTCCAAGAATGAAATTCAAAGACCTACTTTCGAAATCCTCCAAAATTATACAATTCAAACTCAAAAATCAGGAGAAAAACTTTAAGTCTAGAATGGGAACTATAGAATCTGGGAGTGAACTCCTAAAAATTACATTTAAAATCCAATTTATAGTTTCCTAAAATTAAGCTTGAAAGTCCACTCTGTGGATTAAGTCGCGCCTCGCCGAACCGATCAGTGATCCGCCGAGTGTCCTCTTCCATCACCATTTTGCATTGACCTTCAGCACCTCAGGTCCTGTAACTTTGGGAGATCCAATTTGTTGTCACAGAATCAATCGACGATCCGCCGACTACCCATTTATGTCTCCAACTTGGTTCTTCTCCAAGATGGCATGCTGGAACTTTGGGCGAGCTAAAGAGCCACTCGACGGTGCGCCGAGCGGTCTTGGCGATCTCCAGGATTATTTTTTCTTCACTTCTTCAGCTCTTTAGTTCCTTTTTGTCTGGTTATGTCCTTGCCTTGCTCTTTAGCCTTCATAACTGTAAATCAACACTTTAACATCAATTATGAGCATAGAATAGGCATTTGAGGACACTAATACTATCAAAACAAAGCCCTAAATGAGTCCAAGATTTGGACTCATTATTGGCTAAGTCATAAGAGTAACAAGAGTACTAAGAGGTGTACCTGAGATTGTATGTAATCATACAAGGTTCCAATTAAGTTAATGATTTTTCATGTATGCCTAGATAGTATATTTGATTTGTCAATGTGGAGTAGGCTGATGTAAGCAATAATTATTACCCTTAAGAGTTTGGTAGAAAGGATTTTATATAGTCAATGACGAGCCTCTTAAATATAATTCAAAGCTTCATCCAGTTAGGTTGATATGAACCTAGAAGGATGCTATTAGTAGGCTAAGAAGGAGAAGGCAAATTATTAAGAGTTAGATTAAGTGGCTTTATAAGCCAATGAGAAGAGGTTAAGAGAAGCATCTTAGAATGAGTCTTAGTGCCTGCATATGGAGAGTTCAGTAGCCATGAGATAAGTCTTTCCCGAGTATTAGAGTAAAGCGAATGTAGACCAGTTTAGAGATGATGGAATAGATCCATATCTTTAAAGTGTCTGTTTCAAACCTAAGGGGGAGATGATAATATGAGAAACCAAGTAAAGTGTTGAGGATGAGATACTGATGTCTTCAGAAAGAGTTTTAGAGATGTATTAATCTGTTCATAATCTTGTGTATTCCTCAAGTGAAGTTAATACAACATCTTGTTGATATTCCTAATATCATAATTGTGTCTATGACCTATGCTCATACACTTCAGAGAGATTCACAGTTATGCTCAATTTCCAGAATGAGGGGCAAAGCCTTTAGCCCATTGATCTCAATCTTACTCTATAAAGTTATAGATATCAACCCCATGATATGAACCTATACATATAAGCACTCATGTCTCATAATATGTTCAGTCTCGTGAAGAAATAATTTACTCTCGAAGGCTAGCAACATAATGTTACGTCATTCATATTCTTACATCAGATTTCTCGAATGAATCGTGCTTCTGATCTTTCACCCTAAAACTCTTTGAGTGATCCTTTTTTAGTTTTAATAGAGATGTTGTCAATACTAGTAGAGTAATAATAGAAGGAGAAATTTTATGTTTCTTAATGTGGTAGTAGTGGTCTTCTTCTTCCATCTAACGTTATAAATGTGGAGGAAAAAAAGGATGAGGTTTTACCATGAGTAATAGTTAAATGAGAGCAATTAGTCAGTTCCTGGTAGTAATGCGTGAAATTTCAGTGGTAGAGATAATGAATAATTCTTAGAAGGATTGGTTAGGAGGAGTCCATGGAGTGGATATAGTATCAAGCTTGAATGTGGTGTTGATAACATGTGGACAAATGCATAATGCATTGGGTGTTTCTTGATATCGGCTCAAGGTTGGTTGAAGGCAGTTATAAGGAGAAGTATTCTTGGGATAAGATTCCCTATAGAGGTATATAACCTGAATCTTGTGTTTTAGATAAGTATAAGCATATCATGTTTAGCACCTTGTGAATTGGAGATTAGCTTTGAACAAAGTAAGAGCCAGCGATTTCATTTAGACTTTTGTAAGAGTAGTCATATAGTCTAGTGGGAGCAAGGAGTTGCATCTAATGAAGTGTAGTAAGCATAAAGGAGAGCATAGTTGAGAATCATTGTTATGCTTAAAAGCTATCAGTCATATCACTCAAGGCATAGTATTCATATTCTTACATCGTGCCCAGATATCCTTGCTTTATGTCAAATATCACCAGATAGAGTGTGCCTATGTTCGAACTCATATCGTTCGCAACTTATGTGATATATAGAGTTATGAACTCTTAGTATGAATCAGCTCCACCTATGTTAGTAGGCAAGTTAAAAAGTTAGAAATATAGTAAGATTAATTTATTTCTCTTCTATGCTCATTATAACCGTCATTCGACGACGAATGATCCCAAAGGGGAGATATTATAACACCCCAAAAATTTCTAAGCTAAGGCCCCAACTATCTTTATTTGCATATAAGGTCTTATCGGGTTATTTTTAAATTGCTCATATATTTAACGGTAAATTCTTTAGTGTGGGAATAATTTTGGATATGAATTAAGGTCACTAAAAATTCCTAGCACAAAGTTGATTTGAAAGTTTTCTTACCAATTAAGTTTTGATGTAAGATTCTATTTGGGTCGACTTCACACGACCATATCTCTTTCAATTTAAAGAGTTACGTGGCCCATAATCTATCAAATTAAAGGTATTTGAATCTTCTTTCCAACACCACAAGTTTCGCAATAATCCAAGTTTTGAGTAAAAGGTTATGACCATTTTAGTAGCCTGATACAATGAAGTGACGAATTAGCCGATGGGAAAACATTAAAAAGGGTTGGTTTTATCTTTTTACCTCTAAGAAAATCCTAAACAAATTTCTTGACCAATTAAAGACCCAAAACAATCAGATTTTCATCTCTTCATCCATCATTCTCTTCTCTCTCAAACCCTAAGACAAAACCCTAAGGAAAAATCAAAGTAGAAGACTCCATTCAAGATTCTTTCAATCTTTTTCAAGATTCTTCTTCAAGGTAAGTCTTTTCTCAAAGAATTTCATTCTTTCCAACTCAAATTCCTCCATATAATTATGAATCACTAATGAAAATCATAATTCTTGGCCATAGATATTTCATGAAACTAATTCAAGAATCTCAAGAAAGGTTTTTTTGATTGTTTGCCTTCAAGCTAGGGTTTCAAGGCTTCTAATCAAGTTCTTATTCACGATTCTTCAAGAACCTTGTTCTTCCAGGTATGTAAGCCTATCATAGTGTTGGTCTAGTTCATCCTCACGCCCTACATCTACTTTCAAATGAGTAAAAGAGTAATCTAGGATTCTATTCCTAGATTTGAATATTATTGAGATGGATTGATTTTGAGATCTTGAGTTCCGGATTCTTTTTAAATTCTATTCATAATTATTGAATTGTTATATATTATGCATTAAGATTCTTGATTTGATTAATTCGTGTCTATATTTCAGTATGAACCCTATGAATTGAGTAACTTTGAGATGAGTAGTATCGTTGAGTTTTGAGTACCAAGTTTCCATATTGCTATTAAGATCCCTGAGTCGTTCATGTCTATAATTCCTCATGAACCCTATGAATTGAGTTATAAATCTTGAGAAACTTTTTAAAGCCAACCCTTGAGTTTTAAACTGAGTTTCTGAGGAAGTAAAGATGAGTTTTGAGAAAGAGTTTCTAAAACATGATTAGTATGAAAATCGAGTATGTCATCAATGTTTAAACAATATGGTATCTAGTTATGCCATCAATGTTTATGCACTATGACTTCCTCTATCATCAATGATCATATCACAATATGATTTTGATATATTTTATGAAAAAGAGTTTTTAGTATGAATTGAGTAAGAGTATAA
>NW_006239153.1:170968-187309 GCF_000226075.1 Solanum tuberosum
ATTTAGCACCGATATAGGGATGAGTTCAGACAACTCACATTCATCATAAACCATGTATGCCAACATGGGTACAAGATCATACTTTTTAGATGAATCCTCAGTTCCTTCGGGCAGAGCTTAGTGGATCCACTTAGTTGAGGGTGTTCTATACCCCGATAAGGTATATGATATTCTGCCAGTGTGGGCGAGATGTTGTATCATGACGTAGCTCATATTGATGGTTGTCGATTAGAGAATCTCCCAAATAGAGTCAAAAGTGTATTTTTATTTTATCAATTAATATGTTGAGTTCAGAGATAAGTAAGTATTTTTGTAAAATTTTAATGATTTCACTCCTTTATTTCTTTATATTCAGTTAAGTATATATCTATTGTAGTCCTTTCATTTAGTTATTTGTTATTCAACTATATTACATACTCGTACATTCAATGTACTGATGTCATTCGACCTGCATTACAGATGCAGGTTCTTAGGATCCTCAACAAGAGTCCGTTGAGATCACTTCGTCTGCTCGCCAGCTTTTGAGTAAGACCTCCTTGCTTTTGGAGGACTCCAGTTTTATGAGTTGTTAGTATTAGTAACATTTTTAGTATTTGTGGGTCTTGTCCCTACACTCGTCTATATATAGTAGAGGCTTCATAGATAGACAGTTTATTAGAGTCTTTCAGTTTTTAGATGATTTATTTAAACTTATGGTTCATACTCAGTATATTCAGTAAAGTTTTGAGATTTAGTAAGCCATTTTAGATGTTTCTTTCAAGTTGATGCTTATGTATGCTTGAGTTAGTCTTCCGCTTGTTGTCAGCCAGGATGCGAATTCGCATAGGGACCAGCAATGGTTCTCGAGTGCTGGCCACTTCCAGGGTGTAGGCTCGGATTGTGGCACCTTATGAACCTCCTCTCTAATTAGATCATAGACTTCTTTAATAGAATAACAAGTCAGTTGATCGACATCTACTTATGTCATTCATATCATTTTTAAAAATCATCTTAATACTTAAAATTTGTTGAACTATTCATGATATATATTGAGCCTTTGCCTCCCACACTTCATTATCTTTGATATAATAGGCATGGATCCATTTTGCCCAAAGAACATCTTTTTTTTTCTTCTTTTTTTTTTGGAGATATTTAACAATAACTTTTCAAAAGCAATATGATTTTCATCATAGATATCAATGTTTATATCCCTTGTCAAGATGAGGGTGTGACACTTTTATGGTCTCCGTATAATTTTTGATGCTATAAAATCAATCTACTGAGCATCTTCGCTATTTTTTCAGTACAAGAAATTCCATCATGATAACTATTATCATAACTTATGACATCCATGTTATTTGTATCTATAAAGACTCCTCGCTCATATCATTTGTTTTCTTTAATTTACAATAGTCACTCTTCTATCTTTCATAGAATTTTGGATCTTCACTTCAAGAGATAGGCTGGACATGTCATCTTCTTCCAATGTCACCTACAACTTCTTCAACTATGTCCCCTTTAATTTGGTGGATTTTATTTATCACATGTCTCTTTTTTTCCTTATAATATTTCTTACGTAGTAAATCAGTTTTCATTAATTGAAAATATATATTTTTTACCTAATTTTTATTATTATCAATAATTTTTCTATAATTTATTATTTTGTTCTTTCTCCATGTGCTTATTCTAAGATTTGTACTATCAATTTTGTTTAAAATATCTCCTAAATCTTGCATAGAAATAGTTGCAGAAATATCTACCAATTAGTCTTTTAATAATATGCACTTGTTGTTCTCCTATTGTTAGTATTTTTTTTAAATTCTTCCATATTGTTTAGAGCTTCATATTTTTGTAATGCTACATTATCTTGATTTTGTACTTGTCTCCTTTGTAATTTGCACTAACCTTTGATCCTTATCAGTAATCATCTCCTTTGTTGGGTTATAATTAAAATTCTGATTTTTCTTTTGCATGCACTCATTTATCCTTAATTGTATTTTCTTTATTTGAGTTTTCAATAATTTACCATTTGTTTGTTTTCTTGGAAATGAACCAATTTGTTGAGTACCCCTTGAGATTGTGTGTTTTTCCTTTTAGCTTGAATAGTGAATACCATACATTAATCCTTTTTCTTTTCTTTTCAGATATATAGTTCCCTTAGGAATATAGTTGGTATAATTTGGCCTTTGTAATGCTAAATCAAGATGTAATATTCTACATTCATACACATTGTATTCTACACTCTCTATATGTTGAGTTCAAAACTGATTAGGGCGTCATGTGGAAACTTACAATTACAAATCAAGACGGTAATAAATTAGATGACAAAAACTTATGCTAAAACTTAAAATATTATTATATAAATTTTGGCCAATTGGCCTACATATTAAAAACAAATAAACACATTAAAATTATAGAAAGAAAATATTCCCATAAACTAAAGTCTCTAAACGACTACATTGTGGATGTTATTGTGTTATGTTATGAAAATAGAGATCTTGAATTAATAGATCTCTAAACTTTTCTTCTAAGGAAAGAATAAATCAAATATGGAAGAAAATTATATTTTTCTTTCAGGAAAAGTTAAAGCATTTATGGTAATACGTTGATTTTCCTTTAAAAGGAAAACAAATTTCAAATAAAGTAAGAAAATCAGGGTAAAATCCTAACACTACATAGCTTTATATCATATTGTACGGTTACCTTAATAGCACTTATTATTTTCAGATATATAGTTTCCTTGGGAATATCATCAGAGTTTGCAAATTTTGACCTTTTTGAAGAAAATTCAGGATATATTATTCTATATTTATACACATTGTGATCTGTATTCTACACTCTATGTAATTTTATATCATATTGTACGATTACCTTAGTAGTGTTATATAATAAAAAGTAACTAACTAAGCTTTATAATAAGAAAGAAGGCAGAGAAACTGTATACTCCCTCTTTCCCTAAGCACTTGTCCACTTTTCCTTTTTTAGTTGTCCCTAATTACTTGTCCATTTTGAGAAATCAAGAAAGGACAATCTTTTTACCTATTATACCCTTAATTAATTACTTTGAAAAATGTAAAACTTTTTGAAAATCTTAAGTTTTTAATTCATCTACTTCATAATTAATACGGGTAAAATGATAAACTCACTATGTCAATAATTATTTTCTTAATTGGTGTGCCAATTCAAAAGTGGACAAGTAACTAGGGACAGAGGGAGTATATTACTTCACTTCTTGATTGTCTATCATAATGAAGTAAATAGGCCCTTTTATAGCCCATATGAACGTGGCAAACAATGGAATACACAAGCCATCCATTTACTTTGCACACGTTTGTGCACTAATACCACACACTTAATTGGCAACTCCATACACTATCCACACGCTTGACATCCACAATCTTCATAACACTCCCCCTTGGATATCCATGCCTTGATTAATAATATGCTTTAATAAGATCTAACTAAAGAAACGTTAGTGAAGAAAAAGGAGTACATATATCTTTAAATACTCATTTGATTTCTGCCTCATTAAAAACATTCCTAGGAAAACCCAATGAGACAAAATCTAGACTAAGGAAAAAAGAGTGCAACACGTATTCTACTCCCCTTAATGAAGAACACGGTTTATATTGTTAAGTCTTCTCATTCCAACTTTTTGTACTATCTTCTCAAGAGTTGAAGCTAGTAAAGATTTAGTGAATATATCTGTTGGATTGTCACTTGAACGAATTTGTTGTACATCAATCTCACCATTCTTTTGGAGATCATGTGTGAAGAATAATTTTGGTGAAATGTGTTTCGCCCTATCTCCTTTTATGAAGCCTCCTCTTAATTGAACTATGCATGCATCGTTATCTTCAAAGAGGATTGTGGGTGCCTTGACATCACACTTCAAACCACATCTTTCTTTGATGAAATGTATCATTGATCTCAACCATACACATTCTCTACTTGCTTCGTGAATAGCTATTATCTCAACATGATTTGAAGAAGTAGCGACAGTGGACTGCTTTGTAGATCGCTATGATATAGCAGTACCTCCGTATGTAAACAGATAGCATGTTTGAGATCGAGCTTTATGTGGGTCAGATAAATAACATGCATGCGCATGAGCAACAAGATTTGCACTATCTTTGTTAGTATAAAATAGACCCATATCACTAGTCCCCTTTAGATATCGCAATGTATGTTTAATTTCATTCCAATGTCTTCATGTAGGGGAAGAACTCTATCTTCCTAATAGATTAACATAAAATGTTATGTCAGGCCTCGTAGCATTAGCAAGATACATAAGTGAACCAATTGCAATAAGATAAGGTACTTCAGTACCAAGAGGTTCCTCAATCTCTTCTTGAGGTCAGAACGGATCTCTACTCACTCCAAGTGATCGATAGATCATTGGAGTACTTAATGGATGTACTTTGTCCTTGTAAAGTCATTTCAAACTTTTCTCAGTACAGGCAAATTGATGGATGAAGACCCTATCTGTTCAATGTTCAATGTTCAATTTACAAACCAAGACAAAGTTTTGTCTTTTCAAGGTCCTTCATCTCAAATTCTTTATTTAGATATTCAATTGCCTTTTGGACCTCTTCCGGAGTTCCAATGATATTAATGTCATTAACATAAATGGCAAGAATAAAAAACTCTGATATTGTTTTCTTGATAAAAATACAAGGACAAATTGCATCATTTATATAATCTTCTTTTATCAAGTACTCATTGAGGTGATTATACCACATTTGCCCTGATTATTTTAAGCCGTATAATGAATTTTGTAATCTAATTGAGCACATTTCCCAAGATTTTGAACTATATGCTTCAAGCATTTTAAGTCATTCCAAAATCTTCACATAAATTTTATTATCAAGTGAATTGTAAAGATAAGTTGTAACCATATCCATTAGATGTATTTCAAGACTTTCATGTACAGCTAAACCGGAGAGATATCAAATAGTTATTGCATCCATAACCAATGATTATGTTTTTTCATAGTTGACATCGGATCTTTGAGAGAATCCTTGTCTAACAATGCGTGCCTTGTATCTTACAATTTTATTTCTCTCATTTCTTTTTCGTACAAAGACCCATTTGTAGACAACTTATTTAACATCATTAGGCGTTTGGACTACTGGTCCAAAAACCTCATGTTTAGCAAGTAAATCCAATTCTGATTTAATTGACTCTTGCCATTTCAGCCAATCACATCTTCGTCGACATTCTTTGACAGAAAGAGATTCAAGATTCTCACCGGCTTGCATAATGTTGAGTGCAATGTTATAAGCAAAAACATTACCCACCATAATTTTTTATCGATTCAACTTTATCCAATTATCCAAAAAACTTATTGATAGTTCTTCATTCACTTGAGACTCGGGTTCATTGATTTCTTCAAAAATAGCATGATTTATCATATCTTGAATCTCTTCATGGGATTCTTTTATAGTGTCAGTTTTTGTACTTCTTTTTCTAGGAATTTTATCCTTTGAATCCAATGGTATTCCACGCTTCAGGCGTGTATGAGATTCAGAAGTTATGACAATATTAGATTGTCATGTTGGAACATCAATTCAGATAGGCACGTTTTCTATGGGGATATGCGACTTAGTTAACCTTTTCAAATCAGTAAATGTGTCTGGCATTTGATTTGCTATATTCTGCATTTGGATGATCTTCTTGAACTCCTGTTCACACATAGCGTAACATGGATCAAAATGAGATAGTGATGAAACTTTCCATGCAATCTAACTTTTAAGTTCCTTTTTTCTCTTCCCCTAATTGCGAAAAAGTTGTTTAATCAAATCGACAATCTGCAAATCTTACATTGAATAAATCTCCCGTCAATAGCTCAAGATAGAGAATTAGGGAGGGTGAATCAAACCCAACATATATGCCTAACCTTATTTTGGGAACCATTTTAGTGCGCTGAGGTGGTGCTACTAGCATATATACAACACATCCAAAAATTCATAGATGAGCAATATTTGGTTCATGACCAAACAGCAATTGTGACGGAGAGTAGTTATTATAATGAGTCAGTCTAAGACAAACAAGAGATGATGCATGTAAGATAGCATGACCCCAAACGGTAGTTGGCAACTTAGTTTTCATAAGTAGAGGTCTTGCTATCAATTGTAAGCGCTTAATAAATGACACAGCAAGGCCATTTTGAGTATGAACATGAACTATATGATGTTCAATATTTATCCATATTGATAAGCAATAATCATCAAAAGCATGGGACGTAATTTCCCCAGCATTATCAAGGCAAATAGCCTTAATGAGATAATCTGAAAATTGCGCTATTAATCACATCATTTGTGTCAATAATTTTGCAAATGCTAGGTTGCAAGACGATAAGAGTTACACATGAGATCATCTTGAAGATACATCTATTAGGACCATAACATATCTAAAAACCCCACTAGATAGGTGAATAGGTCCACAAATATACCTATGTATATGTTCTAAAAATTGAGGGGATTCAATGTTAACCTTCATTGGTGATGGCCTAGTAATCAATTTACCTTGACAACAAGCTGCACATTAAAACTCATCACTCGTAAAAATCTTCTGATTTTTAATGAATGTGCATTTGAATTTTCAATGATTCATCTCATCATTATTGATCCAAGATGACCTATTCGGTCATGCCATAACACAAGCGTATTTAAATCAATAAGCTTCTGATTTACGATTGAATGTGCTTCGATTGTAGTAAATTCTGCATAATATAGGTCAAAAGATAAGGTTGGTAATTTCTCCAAAACACATTTCTGGCCTGAGACATTCTTGGTTATACCAAGGTACTCAATATTCATTTCATTTAGTGTCTCAATATGATATCCATTTTGGCGGATATCTGTGAAACTTAACAAGTTTCTTGGAGATTTAGAAGAGAATAACGCATCTTCTATAACAAGTTTTGTCCCCTTAGGCAGAAATATATAGCTCTTCTGGAGCCTTCAATCAATTTCGAATTACTAGAAATTATAGTAACATTTGCTCTTCTTCTAAGCAAGTAAGAAAAGTATTTCTCATCTATAAATATGGCATACTTTATTCCACTGTCAACCACACAAATATCTACATTATTGATTATTGATCCAAAAGAAATTTGGGCATATCCATATTTTCTTCAAACAAAGATATTAACAAAGTAAAATATTACAATTTAAACATGGCCATCATACACACATTATTTGTTTACAGTAAAATATTACAATTTAAACATGGCCATCATACACACATTATTTGTTTACAGTAAAATATTACAATTTAAACATGGCCATCATACACACATTATTTGTTTACAGGGATTAGAAAAACATAAACATACCAACTAGTACAAACAAACAGAAAAGAAATTATCTAGATTATTGCGGGCTCGTCACTGATCATTGTTCCTTTAGTGAATACAAAGAAATCAATTACTTCCAGATGCATAGGCTCAACATTATCTTCAGAGATGAAATTTGCTTATGCATTATTATCCATCTTATGTATGGGCTCAACATTATCTTAAGAGATATAGTTTTCTTTTTTATTATTATCACCCTTTTAAGGATGCCTGATAGAGCTAATCCAGACGCTTAGATGATCGACAGGTACGTGACCAGTGTCTCATTCATCCACATCTATGACATACACTTTCTGAATTTTTCTTTTGCACCACTTCTTGTTTTTCACCCTTCCTTTTATACTACTGGTAATTTTTTGGTGCAAGACGACTATCATGGTTATAATTTATTTTACAACTACGGTCACGACAACGACCACGATCGGAGCCACAACTTCTTTCTCACTGGTGATAATTTGCCTGATTCACTTTAGGGAGTGGCATAGAACCAACGGGACGACTTTCATGATTTTTCATCAATGGATCGTTATGTTGTTCAACAATAAGAAGATATAAACTAATTCAGAATATTATTTAAAACCCATTTCTCGATATTGCTATTGTAGGAGCATATTCGCGGGAGAAAATGTGGAACATATTTTCTCAAGCTTAGCATATTCAATACATCCTCTCCGCATTAATTTAACTGTGATATAATTCTATACATGGAAGAATTATATTCAATTATACTTTTAAAGTCTAGTAACCTCAAATTGAACCTATCATGACGCGCCTGTGGAAGAATGACCAACTTTAGGTGGTCATATCATTCTTTCAAATTATTCCACAGTACAAGGGGGTATTTAATAGTGAGGTATTGCATTTTCAACTCCTCATCAAGATGGTGCCGGAGAAATATCATAGCTTTGGCACAATCTTTGTTGGATGCCTGATTATCATTTTTATGGTGTTTACCAGACCCATCACATCAAGGTGAATTTCAGCATCTAGTATCCATACTGAAAACCATGCCTTTCGAACCGAACGCAATGCCCATCTTCCAAATAAAAAAATCCATGATGAGTATCATTTGCCCGATATATCCAAGGCAACAAATTCAAGTTTAGAAATATTAGACATTTTTAGAAAAATAAAATCCTTACCCTTTTTACTTATTTATAGTAGCTCGAGTTGGTGGAGTCTCATGCTAATAACGTGCTATATAATAAAAAGTAACTAACTAAGCTTTATAATAAGAATGAAGGACAAGAAACTGTATATATTACTTCACTGGTTGATTGTCTTTCATGATGAAGTAAATAGGCCCTTTTATAGCCCATATGAACGTGGCAAACAATGGCATACACAAGTCATCCATTTACTTTGCACAAGTTTATGTACTAATACCACACACTTAATTTGCAACTCCATACACTATCCACACGCTTGACATACACAATTTCCATAACAAGTAGTTCTTATTGCTCTAGTTTTATCATCTTTGATATCCATTCGAACATGGTCAAGTAAATTTTCTAGAACGTCGACTACCATTTTGCCTTGGGCATAATTAGGCCTTTTATTTTATTAATCGTGGCCATATCAAGATGTAGAGGAGTACCTACTACATTTTTACTGAAAATAGAACTTTTTTCACAAAGTAGGTTGGCAATAGATTTGCATAAGAGATTCATCCCATGACTCTCGATAATACTTCCTTTATATTGAACTTGAAATCATAAATAAGTGGCTTCATTAGGTATGAACTACCACTCTTCAAGTTGATATAGTATGCAACCTTGCAAATGAAATTAATAAATTTCTCCTTGAGTGATAACTTAATCAAGATATGCTAATTACAAAATAAGCAAATTTGTCAATCTCTCTTAATGTTGCATTGTGTTGGTATCGTTGGTCGCAATTCCTTATGCTCTGACCATTCATACAAAAACTTTTCAAGGTCAACATGTTAAAAAATTTCGATGATGTTCATTCTTTCTTCTTTGGCTTCTGTCATTTTATATACGATTCCTTGTAACATTTTTATAGGCTTCACAGGAATGATGGGTGCATTTGTTGTTAATTTTTGCATGACATCATTCAACATAAGTCATTGTGATATTATTGTTTGAATGTTGTGGCATTATTTGACATGACACAATAGGGGTTGGCTAGCACAGTAGTACTGGCTAGTAATCGTGGTGACCTCAACAAATAAAATTTAGACGTGTGTGAGGTTAGTGTTCGAATTTGCATAAAGATAAAAAACAAAGTGTTTACTTTCTTCGGTTAATTAACCATGGAACAATTTGGGAATAATCATTTCATATCGTATTGTGATTTTTAAACTTTAGTTGAAATAATTTTTGAAGTGATTTTTGATAGTCGTTATGGGGAGGGATTAAGAATCTAAATATATATCAAACAATCTCGTAAATTTTAGTGGTTTTATGCGCATTTGGATTGAGAATTGGGGATTTGGAAAAAAATATGAATACGAAAATTTGAGATTTGAAGGTCGAGTTGTGGTTAAATTTTGATGAAATTTGAGATTTAGAACATAGAACTATAGGTAATCTGATTTTTGGAAGGAAACTCTGATTTTGACCTTGAAGCTCAGGGTTGACTTTTGACCAAATTATTTTTATGTAAATATGGATATCAATAACTCATATACTACTATCAAATACGTATTTGATAAATCAGAGTGCTCGGAGTCTCAAAGGAAGGAAAAAACATTTTGTGATTTGCAATGATTTAGATTGAGGTAAGTTAAACTTTATAGAGTTTGATTGAGGGATATTTTCGTAATTTATAATACTAAGGGTTCCAAAGGTTTAATAGATTAGTCCCGTACAATCAAAGCAATGAATAGAAAAGTTTAATACACAATATGAGGGGGGTGACCTTAATTCTTGTTAATTGTAGAAAGTTATATAGTCCAAAGAGCAATCTTTTAGGTGAATAAATGTTGTTAATTAATTTTTATACTTGCTTTAAAAGCTCAAAAGTTAAAATTGAAAAATACAAAACATACAAAAATTGACGTAAAAGTTCATTTCCAATTCAAGCTTATTTTGCTTAGATTTGGATTGTAATTTCTTCAATCCGATAATAGAAAATCCAAATTAAATTCTTTGATCAAATTCTAATGGCCCAAATGTCCACCCTTAGTTTCTACCCCATTTAGATTTCTAGAAAAAATTAATTTTGATGCTCCCATGTTACCCCGTTTAAATGTTCCCTGTTGTGTTCTCATTAAGTAAGGATGGGTATCGGTCGGTTTAATTCGGTTTTGAAGTTTATCGGTTCCACTTATCAGTTTGTAGACATACTAAATTGTTATAGAATCATTATGATGTTAAATTATCGATTGTCGGTTTGTAGACATGCTAAACAGTTATAGAATTATTAAGATATTGACATATATGTTATTGATCGTTATCGATCCGGTTATCAGCTTAACCGTTAAGATTCAACACCAAAAAAATAATTATTGAAGATTAGTTAGAAATTAAACAAGGTGACAAATCAAATAAGCTATGCACATGAGTTGACAAATTGCATTTTTCTCAAAAGCAAACACTAACACATTGTAGAATAATTGAGAGTTTGAGGCAGCCAGATATAAAAGTTTGAAACTAAACCCTAAGTCAAGTGTTGGGAAAGGCAAGGCACTAACAAAGAATGTCCATCAGGATAACATCGGAATAATACCCAAGTCTAAACTTTCCCTTTCAATTTGAACCAAAAGAAGACAAACTAAATCAAGAAATACGAAGAATAGACAACAAGTATATCAACCAAACAAAAACAACAGGACAAGAATAAACCAATCACACAAGACACAGATTAACGTGGAGAACCCTTCAATGTGAAGAGTAAAAAATCGCAGGACTAAAAGCTCTACTATAAACACCAAGAGTTACATATTGATCTTCAAAGTTGGCCACAAAACAAGTACCAAACAACGAGCAACAATAAAGCAAGATTGCACCAAAACTAGAGAACTAAGGGAGAGAATTCGCCCAAAAATGAGCTACTCCTGATGCCCCAAAATCATAATCTATAGACAACTAAATGGGATCTCCACCATTGAATTTCAAGAACCAAATTTTAACACCTCAGATCTCATAAGGGATAAAATCTTAGTTTTTCAGAAAATGGGTGCCAGTACCAACGAAACCACCCATGGACCGTAGGTGGGTCCCATCGTTCGAAGGCCTAGAGAACTAGTCTCTGAAACCATCGACGGTCGACCAGGACGATCTGAGGTCTGACCAAACGACCGTAGGTCGGATTGTTGATGGAGACCAGCAGTTATTTGGAAAGAAAGAGTTTATAGGGCAACTTCAAACGGTTATATCTTTTAGCACAAAATGAATAACGTGACACATGACCTATCAAATTAAAGATAATTGAATCCTCTTTCCAACGCCATTGAGTTTGCTAGATTCTAAGCTCGGAGTAATAAGTTATACTTGTTTTAGTGAAGCCCTTTAGGACAGACCACGAACCACGATCCAGTTGATGGGTAGTGGTTCAAATGACGGACCATCAGTCCCCTCGTGAGTGGCCTTCGCCAGCATTTAAGTCAGGGTTTTTTTGTCCTTTTCCCTATATATTAGGCACTTAAACTACGTCATTTTAATTAGTCTAAGCCTAATAACCTAGTCAGACATACCCAAAACCCTCATTCTCCAAAAATCATCCAAGTTAGAACGAAAATAAGAGAAAGAAGCATCAGTTTCTTCCAACAACAAGCATTAGTGTTCTTCAAAGTTCAGCCCCGAAATCTGAATGATTTCTCTGTAAATTTCATCACCAGGTATGTGGAGTTCGACCCAATGCTTTATTTCTGTCCTAGTTGATCCTGATTCGACATTAGATTTCACTAGTGGGTTCCTTTCATCCACTAGGTCCCTAGAATTCAGTTAGTTCCTTGATTACACATAACTTGTTTAAACCTAGGGTTTGTAAAATCTTGGGAATTATGGTCATTTCAGCTGCTATAGTATCCATAGTCTAAATAACATGTTTTCTTGGAAACGTTGCTTAATTCCTTATATAGAACTCAGAACCCTAGTTTGTGTAAATTATCTTAGTTCATGAATTATACTTGCTAGGTCAGTTAAACAGAAAATCACGCTCTAGATTTCGAATGTCACATTCTCAGTATATAAATGTTGCATTCTCAGTTAGCATGAAAGTATTTTGAGTTATTCAGTGTTTAGTGCATTTTAACTTCATATGTATTAAGTTGGGAGTAGATTTAGCACCGAGTTGGACTAGGGTTGAGCATACCCTCATAGTCCCAGAACTACGTGCCCGTTTAGGATTATAAGTACCCTCTGTTGGGAATCAAATTTAGTGATCACGCCAAAGACATGCCTTTATACCCCTGGCAAGGTATATTGGGTCCTCTCGATGGGGCATATACATCAGACTCCATGTTTAGCTCCGTGGTTTATGTCGTTAATAGTAGCTCCCATAGTCAGACTCTTATTGCATTGACTAGGTTTTGCAGTAGTTACTTCAGTATATAGTTCAACATGTTATCTTCATGATTAGTACTTGGTCATTGCATTCATTTCAGTTTTCAGTTATACTTTAGTATTTATATCCTTGTTCATATTATATCATTGCTCAGTTATGCATTGTTCAGCTTAAATATTTTGTTCAGCTTAGCATATCTATATCATGAATGCTCAGTACATTTCAGGTACTAACACATACTTTGTGCTACATCGTTTCATACTTCAGCAGCTTCAGAGGTGAGTCCTTATACTTCGAGGACAATAGATACGATTTACATTTTAGTCCTTACTTTCAGTTTTCAGTTTTGTTAGAGTTAGTTGGGGCATGTCCCAGCAACTCGACTTAGTTAGAGGTTTTTCAAACATAGTAGTATATCCAGAGTGAGTTGTTAAGTGGTTGTTTCAGTTATCACTAAACTCTTTTGGTTTCATATATATATATATATATATATATTCAGACTAGTTGGGTTTTTCCCCATTGTAGATATCCACTACTTTTAGCTTCCGCATAGTGCATGTTTTACTTAGTTTTTCTTCGTTGCTTGATATATGTCAGACTCAGGGTGAGCTTGGGGTCACTCGTGATCCTAGATCACGTGTTACGTCAAGGGGATAGCCTCGGGGCGTGACAAACTTGATATCAGAGCATTAGGTTCAAGAGTCATAGGGTGCCTAAAAGCCGCACTAAATAGAGTCTTTTTCCTGGGTATGAAGTGTGTCACGTCTATGAGGGGGAGGCTAGGAAGTATTTTAATAAACACTTCACTTCCTTTTCTATTCTTATCGTGTGTGAGGTGTGATTCACTTCTCCTTTCTAATCCATTATTGGACGTTTTAGATCATGCCTCCTTGTAGACTAATGCACGGAATGATAATGCCTACAATGCTAATGCAGGTCCTCCAGTCCCAAACCATGAGGTTATGAATGCAGAGTTCTGCAACGCGATCCAGCTATTGGCTTAGACTGTAGCCAACCAAAATAATCAGTAGGCCCTAGTTCCTACAAACACCACCGGTGGATCAGCTGCAGGTAGGATTCAAGAGTTTGTTTGAATGAATCCAACGGAATTTCTAGGGTCAAAGGTTGGTGAGGACCCACAGAACTTCATTGATGAGGTTAAGAAGATTCTTGGAGTAATGCAGGTGACTAGTACTGAGAGTGTTGAGCTAGCATCTTATCAACTCAAGGATGTGGCTCATATCAATTTCAGGCATTAGAAAGAAAATAAAGGGTGAGAATGCAGCTCTTGTGACTTGGGATTATTTTACTTGACTTTTTCTGGACAGGTTCTTCTTGAGAGAGTATAGGGAGGCTAAGGCCCATGTGTTTATGAACTTGAAGCAGGGTTCAATGAAAGTCCAATAAAACGGGCTGAAGTTCACTCAGCTCTACAAGTATGCTCCACATATGTTTGTTGACTCGAGGGCAGAAATGAGGAAGTCCTTGTATGGAGTATCTGACCTTGTCAAGACCAAGTGTAGGAATGATATGCTATTAGATGACATGGATATCTCAGGATAATGACTCATGCTCAGCAGGTTGAGAGAGATAAGCTTAGGGAAATGGCTAAGGAAAACAAGAAGTCTAGAATAGGAAATTATGAATACTCTCAGCAAAGGTCGGGCAGTGGAAATCGCTCACTATTTCAGCAAAGGTCTACAGCCACATCACCTTCATTATCTAGCGCTCCGTCCCCTAGGTTTTGATGGGATCAGAAAGGTAGGGCATCAGGCTCTAAGTCACAAGGGAGTGCTTCCGGTAACCGAACTTTTCCAACTTGTCCAAACAGTGGTAAGAATCATCCAAGAGAGTGTCTTGCAGATAAAGATAGGTGTTTTAGGTGTGTCAAGTCTGGTCATAGTTGAAGGATTTCCCTTCTACCAGGAAATGACAATGAGGTAATAAGGCTCAGTCTACTACTTCAGCAGATCCAGCTAGTTGCCCCACTCAACAGGGTACCTCATCTGGTACAGATGGCGGTCAGCGCCAGAACAGGTTGTATGCTATCCAGGAAGTCACCTTAGCAGACCTTATAGAGTTAGAAATAGTAGATTTTGATATCATTCTAGGCATGGATTGGTTACATTCTTGTTATGCCTTAATCGATTGTAGAACTAGGATCGTTTGGTTTCAATTTCCAAATGAGCCAGTCTTAGATTGGAAGGGTAGAAGCTCAATGTCTGTAGGTCGATTTATCTCTTACATTAAGGCTAAGAAAATCATTTCCAAAGGGTATATCTATCATCTTGTTCGAGTTAAGGATTCAAACTCCGAAACTACAACTCTTGAATAAGTCCTGATCGTAAATGAGTTTCAAAAAGTGTTCCCAGAAGATCTTCTTGGAGTTCCTCCCGAAAGGGAAATCGACTTCGGAATAAATCTCTTTCTAGATACCCAACCTATTTCGATTCCTCCTTACAGAATGGCTCCAGCTGAGCTAAATGAATTAAAAAGAACAGTTGAACGATCTTCTAGATAAAGGCTTCATTACACCCAGCATCTCTCCATGGGGTGCTTCTGTGTTGTTCTTGTAAAACAAACACGGTTCTCTCAGGATGTGCATTAACTATCGTCAGTTGAACAAAGTCACAATCAAGAATAAGTATCCAATCCCCAGTATTGCTGACTAGTTCGACCAACTTCAGGGTGTTTGTTGCTTTTCTAAGATAGACCTCAGATCCGGCTATCATCATCTCAGAGTCAGAAATAGTGACATCCCAAAGATAGCCTTCAGGACTGAGTATGGTCACTATGAATTCGTAGTTATGTCTTTTGGACTAACAAACGCTCCTGCACTGTAACACCCCGTATCCAAAAATATACCAGATTGTAGATTTCTGGTGTTGTAGGTGGAATTCACGGGCACCATCCACGGACCGTAGGAGGACCCACAGTCCGTCATGCAGATCCGTGGTTCGTGTCAGCAAACTCCCACAGAACTCAGCCAGAAATTCGGCCAAGTGTTAACCCACGGCCGGACCTACGGTCCGTAGGTTAGGTCACGGACCGTGGTTCGTGTTCGTGCATCGATGCCCCTAAAGCCCAACTTCAGTCTCGATTGACGATTGACTAGCACAGACTGTCATTCGATGCACGGTCCGTAGGTCTGACCGTAGGTGAGGGTAACAGCCAGTTAGATGAAAATTGTGATTGGGTCAACTTCAAATACTCATAACTCTTAGCACAAAAGGAATTGTGTGTCCTATGACCTATGATATGATGGATAATTGAACCCTCTTTCCAACGCCAACAAGTTTGCTAAAATCCGACCTACGGACTGTAGATGTAATGACGGCCCGTCAGTCCCGTCCGTCAGTCACTCCAACAGCAATTAAGTCAGGGGTCTTTTGGTCTTTTCCTATTTCGTTGGACCCTTAAGATACGTCGTTTAGACCCTAAATCTTGAGGTTTTAGTCAGTTTAAGTCTAGAATCATAACTAGAATTTATCTAAGCTAGCTCATTAATCAAAACATAGAAAATTAGA
>NW_006239153.1:188019-209098 GCF_000226075.1 Solanum tuberosum
TCTATCCTGCATGTTCAGTACCTTTCAAGTACTGACGCATATGTGCTCTACATCTTCTCGTGATGTAGGTCCAGGTTCTCAGCATCCTAATCATGCTTAGATCGGTTCCCGATCTCCAGTCTAGCAGAATCAGTGGTGAGTCCTCATTCTTCGAGGACAATAGTCATGTTATCTTTCAGTTTTCAGTATTTTAGTTTCAGATTTTCTAGACTTAACTAGGGCATGTCCCAGCACTTCTAGTCTATTTAGAGACTTATTTCAGACATAGTTCGGTTCAGCTTAGTATTGAGTTAAATATTCTTTGTATTAAACTCATCAGTTATCATTTATCTCAGTTATAGTATATGGTTATTCCCATCTTTTCATTTTGTTTATGATTATAGCTTCCGCACAGTTTCTATTATTCAGATTATATTTAGTATGCTCATGATCATGCCAGCAGGGCTAGCTTGGGATCACTTGTGGTCCTAGGTCCCGTGTCCGCGTCTCAGGGGTAGCTCGGGGGCGTGACAAACTTGGTATCAGAGCATTAGGTTTAAGTGTCCTAGGATGTATGAAAAGCCACACTAGGTAGAGTCATTTTCATGGATGTGTAGTGCGTACCACATCTAATGAGGGGGAGGCTACAAAGTGTTTTAGGAAATCTTCATTTTCTTGTTACTCTTATCGTGCATAAGGTATGATCTAAATTCCATTCTAACTCGGCGTTCTACATTTCAGTGAGCATGCCTCCTCATAGAGCTAATGCCAAGTATGCGAATGCCAGGAGCGCAAGCGCAGCTCCTCCAGTTCCGGATCAGGAAGTCTCAAATGCTGAATTCAGGAATGCCATTCAGATGTTGGCTCAGAGTGTTGCTAACCAGAACAATCAGCGAGTTCAAGCTCCTGTGAATGCAAATGGTGGATCAGCAACAGCAAGGGTCCGTGACTTTGTTAGGATGAATCCACCTGAGTTCTTAGGATAGCAGACTGGTGAAGATCCCCAGAATTTCTTGGATGAGATCAAGAAGATCTTTGAGATGATGCTGGTCACTGGTAATGATCGGGTTGAGTTAGAATCTTACCAACTTAAGGATGTTGGCTCATATCTGGTATACTCAGTGGAAGGAGAACAGGGGTACAAATGCCGCTCCTATTACTTGGGATTGTTTCAGCGAAACCTTTCTGGACAGGTTTTTCCCTATAGAGTTGAGAGAAGCAAGGGCCCAGGAATTTATGAACTTGATGCAGGGTAACATGATTGTCCAAGAGTATGGGCTCAAGTTTAACAAACTCTCCAGGTATGCTAGTGTTCCATCCCCAGGTTCTGTAACGATCAGAAAGGTAGGGCGTCAGGCTTTAAGTCTCAAGGTAGTGTTTCAGGTACCAAAACCTACCCAACTTGCCCGAAATGTAGTAAGAACCATCCGGGCGAGTGCCTTGCAGGTAAGGAAGGATGCTTTGGGTGTGGTCAGTCTCGTCATAGATTAAATGATTGTCCTTCTAGACAGGGTCAAGGAGGAAATAATGGTAGAGATCAGTTTACAACTTCATCAGCACCAGCAGGTCGCCCGACTCAGCAGGGTAACTCATCTGGTATAGGTGGCTGACAGCACCAAAATAGGCTCTATGCTCTTTAGGCTCGTCAAGATCAAGAAGATTCTCCTAATGTAGTAACTGGTATGTTACGAGTCTTGGATCTTAATGTTTATGCATTGTTAGATCCAGGGGTAACTTTGTCTTTTGTAACTACTTATATAGCAGTCCAATTCAGTGTTAGCCCATAAACTCTTTCAGAACCTTTTTCAGTCTCTACTCCAGTCGGTGACCCAGTCATTGCTAGACGGGTATACAGAAATTGCCCTGTCACAGTCTCTCAGAAAGTCACCTCAGCAGATCTTGTAGAGTTAGAAAAGGTAGACTTCGATGTCATTCTAGGCATAGATTGGATGATCTGTAAGGGTTATCTCTATCATCTAGTTCAGGTTAAGTATTCTAGTTCTGAATCCCTAACTCTTGAGTCAGTCCCTGTAGTCAATGAGTTTCCAGAAGTGTTTCCAGATGATCTTCCCAGAGTTCCTCTCGAAAGGGAAATCGACTTTGGAATTGATCTCCTTCCAGATACCTAGCCTATATCTATTCCTCCTTACAAAATGGCTCTAGTTGAGCTTAAGAAATTGAAAGAGCAGCTGAAAGACCTTCTAGATAAGGGCTTCATCAGACCTAGTATTTCGCCATGGGGTGCACCAGTGTTGTTCGTAAAGAAGAAAGATGGTTCTCTCAGAATGTGCATTGACTATAGGCAGTTGAACAAAGTCACAATCAAGAATAAGTACCATATCCCCAGGATTGATGACTTGTTTGACCAACTTCAGGGTGCTAGTCATTTCTCAAAAATAGACCTCAGATCAGGTTATCATTAGCTTAGAGTCAGAAATAGGGACATTCTGAATACAGCCTTCAGAACTTAGTATGGTTATTACGAATTTGTAGTTATGTCATTTGGACTAACCAATGCTCCTGCAGCTTTCATGGATTTGATGAACAGAGTGTTGAAGCAATAGTTAGACTTGTTTGTTATCTTCTTTATTGATGATATCCTCATTTACTCTAGGAATGTGGAAGAACATGCGAGTCATTTGAGAGTTGTTCTGTAAACTCTCAAAGATCGCCAGTTATTTGCAAAATTTAACAAGTGCTAGTTTTGGTTACAATCAGTTACTTTCCGTAGGCATAATGTGTCTAGTGAAGGGATTCGAGTAGATTCCCAAAAGATAGAAGCAATGAAACAATGTCCCAGACCTACCTCTGCTACAGATATCAGAAGTTTCAAAGGTCTAGCGAGCTATTACAGACGGTTCGTGGAAGGATTTTCATCCATAGCCTCACCATTGACTAGGTTAACTCAGAAAAAGGTTAAGTTCCAGTGGTCAGATGATTGTGAGAAAAGCTTCGCAGAATTGAAAACTAGGTTGACTACAGCTCTTGTCTTGACTCTACCAGAGGGTTCAGATGGTTATGTGATCTATTGTGATGCATCCAGGGTCGGCCTAGGTTGTGTGTTGATGCAGCGAGGTAAGGTTATAGCTTATGCTTCTAGACAGCTTAAGGTACATGAGAAGAATTATCTAACTCATGACCTCGACCCTACAGCATGGTGTTTGCACTCAAGATTTGGAGACACTACTTGTATGGTGTTCATGTAGATGTGTTCACAGACCATAAGAGCCTCCAGTATGTATTCACCCAGAAATAGTTAAATCTTCGCCAGAGAAGGTAGCTTGAGTTCCTCAAAGATTATGCTATGAGTGTGCATTACCATCCGGGTAAGGCGAATGTAGTAGCAGATGCTCTTAGCAGATTATCCATGGGTAGTGTAGCAAATGTTGAGGAAGAAAGAAGAGAGCTAGCAAAGGATATTCACAGACTTTCTCGCCTAAGAGTTCGTCTTATGAGCATATCAAATGATGGTGTAACGGTTCAAAATGGGGCAGAATCTTCTTTGGTAGTAGAAGTTAGGGAAAAGCAAGACAGTGATCCAATCTTGCTTGAGCTTAAGGGTGCAGTCACAATCAGAGAGTGGAGGTTTTCTCCCAAGGGGGAGATGGTGTGCTTCACTACCAGGGTCGATTATGTGTTCCTAATGTGGCCGAGTTGAGACGACATATCCTTGTAGAGGCCCATAACTCCAGATATTCTATCCATCCAGGCGCCACTAAGATGTACCGCGATCTGCGGGAAGTCTATTGGTAGAATGGTATGAAAAGAGATATAGAAGAATTTGTGGCTAAGTGCCCCAATTGCCAGCAAGTCAAAGTAGAACATCAGAAACTAGGAGGCATGACTCAAGAGATTGACATTCCTACTTGGAAGTGGGAAATGATCAACATGGACTTCATCACAGGTTTACCTCGTACTCGAAGACAGCATGACTCTATTTGGGTGATTGTTGATAAGGTTACTAAGTTTTTTTTTTTTTTTTTGTGGTTAAGACTACAGACTCGGCGGAGGATTACGCCAAGCTTTACATTAATGAGTTTGTGAGGTTGCATGGGGTTCCTTTGTCTATCATCTCAAATAGAGGTCCTCAGTTTACCTCTCATTTTTGGAAGTCATTTCAGAAGGGTCTTGGTACTCAGATTAACCTTAGCATAACATTTCATCCACAGACAGATGGTTAGGAAGAGCGTACCATTCAGACCTTAGAGGACATGTTGATAACTTGTGTCATCAACTTCAAGGGTAGTTGGGGCGATCACCTTCCTCTTATTGAGTTCTCCTACAACAATAGTTACCATTCCAGCATTCAGATGGCCCCTTATGAGGCATTGTATGGGCGTAGATGTAGATTTCCAGTTGGTGGTTTGAAGTAGCTGAAGAAACCTTGATAGGACCAGATTCAGTCCTTGATGCTATGGAGAAACTGCAACTCATTAGAGATAGACTTAAGACTACTCAGAGTCGCCAGAAGTCTTATGCAGATGTAAGAAGAAGGGAACTAGAGTTCCAAGTTAATGATTGGGTTTTCCTGAAAGTGTCACCTATGAAAGAGGTGATGAGATTTGGCAAGAAAGGAAAGCTCGGTCCCAGCTATGTAGGCCCTTACCGGATCGTGAAAAGGATTGATAGAGTTGCTTATGAGTTAGAGTTGCCAACAAATTTGACAGCAGTGCATCCAGTCTTTCACATTTCACTTTTGAAGAAATGTGTGGGTGATCCATCATCCGTAGTGCCATTAGAGACTATGGCTATAAAAGATAGCCTTTCTTATGAGGATGTACCAGAGATTCTCGATCGTCAGGTTAGAAGGTTGAGAAATAAAGAGGTCGCTTCAGTCAAGGTGTTATGGAGGAGTCGGTCCGTAGAGGGAGCTACTTGGGAAGCAGAAGCAACCATGAAGTCCAAGTATCCTCACCTCTTTCCTTCCGATTCCATTCCAGCTTGAGGTTATAGTTCCTCTTTAGTTTTTCAGTCATTCATGTGTAAATTCAGTCTTAGAATCATGTTCCTTCAGTTGTACTTGCATTTTAGCGTATTTGCATGTTCTTGGAACTCAGTTCAGTCAGAAATTCAGTTCTCAGTGTTTAGTGGTAGGGATTGCAGCCCTCTCCCTCCATTTCAGCTAATTTAGTCTTCATTCGAGGACGAATGGTCCCAAGGGGGAGATAATGTAACACCCATATCCGAAAATAGACCAGATTGCAGATTTTTCGTGTTGCAGATGGCATTCATGGGCACAATACACAGATCGTAAGAGGACCCACGGTCCGTCCTGCAGGTCCGTGGTTCGTGTCAGCAAACTCCGCCAGACTCAACCAGAAATTTGGCCAAGTGTTGACCCACTGCCGAACCTACGGTCCGTAGGTCAGGTCACGGACCGTGGATCGATGCCCTAAAGCCCAACTTCAGTCTCAATTGACGGTTGACCAGCACGGACCTTCATTCAATTCACGGTCCGTAGGTCTGACCGTAGGTGAAGGTAGTAGCCAGTTAGATGAAAATTGTGATTGGGTCAACTTCAAATAGTAATAACTCTTATCACAAAAGGAATTGTGTGTCCCATGACCTATTATATGATATATAATTGAACCCACTTTCCAACGCCACTGAGTTTGCTAAAATCCGACCTCCGAGTAAAAAGTTATGCTTGTTTTAGTGAAGCCTTGTCGGGCAGACTTGACCAACGATCTCAACCTACGGACCGTAGTGGAAAGACGGCCCGTCAGTCCCGTCCGTCAGTCACTCCAACAACAATTAAGTCAGGGGTCTTTTGGTCTTTTTCTATTTCGTTTGACCCCTAAGATACATCGTTTAGACCATAAATCATGAGGTTTTAGTCATTTTAAGTCTAGAAGCATAATTAGAACTTATCTAAGTCAGATCATTAATCAAAACATAGAAAATTAGAGCGTAAGAGGAGAAGAGAAGTCAAGAACCCTAGTTCAAGAATGCAGCAAGTTTTCTTCAGTTCCAGCCTAGAAATCAAAGGATTTCTCCGTGAAATTCGTCACCAGGTATGTGGGATTTCACTAGTGGGTTCCTTTCGCCCATTAGGTCCCTAGAATTCAGCCAGATTCTTGATTCCATGATTATGAACAGACATAGGGTTTCTAGAATTTCAACAGAGATCATCCTGAATTAGTTATTTAAATGTTCCAAATCAAATTATCATGTTATTGCTCAGTTTATTGCATGAATTTCAGAGCCCTAGCTATGTATTTCTTTAGTTCTCGAATTACACATGCTAGGTCAGATATCTCAGTTATTCAGTTATACATGCCTCAGTTATTAATGCATCATTATCAGATTAATTGTTGCATTCTCAGTTTGCATGTTCAGTTTTGAGCTATCCAGTATTTACAGAAATTCAGTCATAACCAGTTAACCACTTAATTCATTGGGAGTAGCATAATACCGAGTTTGACTAGGGTTCAGTGTACCCATATAATCCCAGAACTACGAGCCACGTAGGTGTAAGTCCCCTCTGTGGGCAACATCAGTTTAGTGATCACGCTAGCCATGCCTATATACCTTTGGTCGGGTATATTGGGTCCTCTCGATGGGGCGTATACATCGGACTCCACATTTATCTCATGTGGTTTTATGTCGGTTATTAGTAGCTCCCATAGTTCAGTCAGACCGTATTGCATTGACCATATTTCATTAGAGTCAGTATTCTGTCTCAGCATGTTATAAATTTAGTCATTGCATCAGTTAGCTGAGTATTCAGTATTTTCAGTATCTATATCATGTTCAGATTATATCATTGCTTATTTGATTTGTTCAGTTATATATTTATTTCAGCTTTACTCTACCTTGCATGCTCAGCACCTTTCAAGTACTGACGCATACGTGTGCTACATCTTCTCGTGATGTAGGTTCAGGTTCTCAGCATCCAGATCACGCTTAGATCTGTTCCCGGTCTCCAGTCCAGTAGAATCAGTAGTGAGTCCTCATTCTTCGAGGACAATAGTCATGTTATCTTTCAATTTTCAGTTTTTTAGTTTCTAGATTTTCTAGACTTAGCTGGGGCATGTCCCAGCACTTCTAGTCAGTTTAGAGGCTTATTTCAGACATAGTTAGGTTCAGCTTAGTATTGAGTTAATATCTTCTGTGTATTAAACTCATCAGTTATCATTTATCTCAGTTATAGTATATGGGTATTCCCCATCTTTTCATTTTATTTATGATTATAGCTTCCGCACAGTTTCTGTTATTCAGATTATATTTAGTATACTCATGATCATGCCAGGGGGGTTAGCTTGGGATCACTTGTGGTCCTAGGTCCCGTGTCCGCATCTCGGGGGTAGCTCGGGGACTAACATGCACCTTTCATGGACTTAATGAACAGGGTGTTCAAACCGTATTTGGAATTGTTTGTCATCGTCTTTATTGATGATATCCTCATTTATTCTCAAAGTGAGGAAGTGCATGTGACTTATCTGAGAGTTATTTTGCAAACCCTCAAAGATCGCCAACTATTCACTAAGTTCAACAAATGTGAATTCTGGTTACAGTCTGTTTCTTTCCTTGGTCATGTAGTATCCAGCGAATGGATTCGAGTGGATTCTCAAAAATTCAGGCAGTACAACACTGGCCCAAACTCACCTCTCCAACAGATATTTGAAGTTTCTTGGGTTCGGCCGGTTATTGCAAGAGGTTCGTTGAAGGATTTTCATCCAGCTTCTCCCATTGACCAAGTTGACTTAGAAGAAGGTCAAATTTCAGTGGTCGGATGAGTGTGAGAAAAGCTTCTCAGAACTAAAGACTAGGTTGAATACAGGTCGTGTCTTGACTCTACCAGATGTTTTAGACGGTTATGTGATTTATTGTGATACATCCATGGTCGGCCTAGGTTATGCGTTGATGCAGCGAGGTAATGTCATAGCTTATGCTTCTATACAGCTTAAAGTCCACGAGAAGAATTACCCGACTCATGATGTCACGACCAGGGGTACCCCTTAGATGTAACATGGCGTATAGAACCCCGAAGGACTCCATACAAACCACTTAGCTCTCATAACATAAGAAATAGAACAATAAGAGTTAAACAATAGTTCAAGTCCAAAAAATTTATAAAAGCAAAGCGGAAGCCTAAACTATTGTCTCATCATAGACATCCAATACAATATAATGAAATTGGGCCTAGCCCATACATCATGTCAAAAAGAGAAATACATGAAAGAAGATAAAACAATAATTTCGTCCTCGAAGCATGAGGACTCACCAAAGCTCGGGAATCAATCAAATCATCTACTAGTCACGAAACTGAGCACCCTGAATATCGGACCCTACATGTGGGGAAAATGTAGGCAAGAGTATGCGTTAGTGCAAAACAATATACCAAGTATGATAGCCACGCGAAAAACATTTAAATCATGCTAAAAAGGGACATTTCATTTCATGACATGCAATTGAATAAGCTAAAACATAATATGAAAGAGTTATAAAAGATAAGTCATAAATCATGGTCAATGCAAGCTAACTTCATCTTTAAAACCTTTGAACTCATGTGCGATACTCCTTGAAGTAACCTTAGTTCATCGTAGCCCCATTTGGGTTCACGGGAACCACCATCTCCCTATTGGCTTGGGCCATTATAGCTTTAGCCAATACTTGAAAAGTAGCCCTAAACTCCGCATTCGACACTTGCTCGGCCAAAGGATCAACCGAAACTTGAGGATCTTGGGAAAGAGATTCTTGTTCCGCATTCTCCCTCACATTCCTTCTGTTGTAAGCCTTTCGAGAAGCCATATCCTGAAGAACATAGGATAAGGATTAGGAGAGAGACCTTATAGAGTTACACTCTATCACACGACTTAAGAATAATGAAAGAAGAGGAGTTTCCTAATCATCTTGTGGCCTCTCATTCATAAATGTAGCGTGCTTCACACTCATAAACAAGACTCTACTAGATGTGGCTTATGAGACATCCTAGGACCATTCAAGTTTGTCACAACCCAGGAGTACCCCCTAGATGTAACATGGCATATAGAACCCCGAAGGACTCCATACAAGCCACTTAGATCTCATAACATAAGAAATAGAACAATAAGAGTTAAACAATAGTTCAAGTCCAAAACATATAAAAGAAAAGTAGAAGTCTAACCTCTTGTATCACCATAGCAATATAATACAGTAGAATGAAATTGGGACTAGCCCATACATCATGTCCAAAAGAGAAATACATGGATTGAGGAGCAAAGCAAGAACACTACCAGGCAAAAAGGAACAAAACAAGCTGAAGAAATGAAGAAGGGCTAGCCTGAAAAGTGCCAATAGCACTCGGCATGTTGCCGAGTCGCTCATCTGACCGCCTAAAGTTCTAGTGTGCCATGACCTGAAGAAAGAAACTAAGTCGGGAGATGAAAAAGAGCAATAGGCAAATCACCGAGTCATTCTGTGAAGCAAAGATAGATCCCCCAAAGTTATAGACCTCGAGGATGCTAAATGTTAAGGCGAAAAGGTGATGGAAGATGTCAAAGGGCAGCTCGCCGAGTGGTTCGGTGAGCCTGACTTTCTTCGTCGAGTGGTCCTTCGACCACTATAAATTACATTTTGAACATTAATTTAGTACCAAATTTTCAATCCATTTTAGTCTAGAACAGTTTTCTCTGAAGTTTCTACGGAGACTTGAAGGTTTTGAGACTCAATTTGGAGATTTTGCAAGTGGGTTTCAAATTTTCTTTGAATTGGAGCATTGTAAAGCTTGAATTCCTCTTACCTAGTTGATGGCTAATCAATTTGGTAACGGTTTTTATATTTTTATGATGTTCGGCTAAAACCCCAATTCTTGGGGTGTGATCATGTGATTATAGGTTGAATTAGTTTATGGGTATTGTTCATTACTAGTTTAAATGCTAGTTTGAAGTGAGTTTAATCATTAATTGAGGATTAATTTATGAATTGTAGTGACAAATGCAGTTCTATCTTTGTGTTCTTAGCTTGCTTGAGAGAGAAGTTTTAGAACTAAAATTATTGATTAATGATTTCTGGGTATTGGGTTAGCCGGGTTTACCGAGAGAGAGTGAATCTTAAACCTAATCCTACTCATCTAGCTTGAAAGAGTAGATGAATTAAGGTGTGGCTGTTCTTCATTGTCATACTTGTTGATGTTCGAAAGAAATCACTTGATTCGGGGTAGTTGTTCGAGAGAAAGTTATCTCCCTTTTAGTCTAGCCTACTCACTGATATTTAGTTGTTTACTAGTAGTTTCAATTTCCCATATATCTATATTTTCCTATAATCGATCACATCCCGAGAATCTTTCTCCTTATTGTCGTTTCAATGTGTTGTGACTATTTGTAGTTGATAATTAAAACAAAAAAATCCATCTGACATTCGTGTCACCCCTTTTATTTAATTAATATCTTTTGCGATAAATTCTATTCCTATGGCTTATTAGATCACGTTTGCACTTCCTACTTGAATTTGAAACACGTATCGCTCCCTGTGGGATTCGACCCCAACTCATTTAGTTGGGTTTTATACTGATTTACGATCATTGACACCTAGAATTGGATGAGGTGTGATTGAAACATTAAATCAAAATGGCGCCGCTGTCGAGGAGTGGTATTGTTTGAAATTCTTTTGGTGAAGTTGAATTGTGTTCTTTTTAGTTATATTTGAATCTACTTACTTGAATTTTTGGTTTTGTGTTTCTTGTTAATACAGAGGAAGAAATGAGCGTTAGTGGAAGTAATGGTAGCCAAGTGGACCACCAAGATGATGGCAGAAACCTCAACGACATCAATGACCCAACCCAAATGGGTGGTGTTGGGGCCATTTGTTTGCCTCCAGCTGAAGAGAATGTTGTGTTTCACATCACAAGCACTATGCTTCAGCTCCTTCAACTGAAGGGTTTGTTTAGAGGGCTAGCTCATAAGGATCCCCATTAGCATATCAGAAATTTTGTTGATGTTTGTGGACCGTTCTCATTAAAGAATATATCTCAAGAATCGGTCTGGTTGAGGTTGTTCCCATTTTCTCTTATGGGAGAAGCATGCAAGTGGTTGGCTGAGTTGCCAAGAGATTCTATCACTTCGTGGGACGAGCTTATTACTGCATTCTAAGTGCGATTCTTTCCCCTTCGAAGATGATGACTCTTCGGGACAACATCCAAGAATTCAAACGATTGGAAGAGAGCCCCTACATGAAACTTGGTTGAGATTTAAGAAGCTGGTATTTCAGTGCCCAACTCATGAACTTCCTGATTATGTGTTGCTGCAATATTTCTATAGGAGCCTTGATTCGGTAAACAAAGGAGTGGCTGACCAACTTTCTTCTGGTGGTATAATGCAACAGCCCTACGCAATAGCTTTCCAACTCCTTGATTACATGACCAAGATAAATAGGGCATGGTACACTCGAGAAGACCAAGTCTTTCATCTCACGTATAAATTGACATAATAACAGATCAAAAAATATCAAGAGAGAGACCATAACATGGCTAAAATGATGACACAGCTGGATATCTTGGCTAAGAACGTCATGGGTGTTGGTTCAAAGAGTGTCCATGTCGTGGGGGTTGGTGGAGTGAACCCTGAAAATGCAAGGTTTAAAGCGTTTACAATGAAGAAGTGAACTTCCTAGCCAACCAAGGAGGAGGTTATCGTGCTAACTACCCAAGGTCGGGTGGAAACCAATGATGGAATAGAGATGCGGGTTGGAGAGACTGTGACAAAGAATGGCGTGATTATAACGCCACTTGGAAGGACAGAGAGGGGGAGAAGGATAGGTATGTTCCTCCCCATGAGCATCAAAAGCCCATAAATTCTGACGGTGGCCGTACGGAAGATATTCTCTCGTGCATTCTCACCAAAGTTGAAAGGTCCGATAAAGTGTTGAAGGAAATAAAGGATGATGTATTGACCCTCAACCAGACGGTGACTTCTCACTCAGTCTCAATTAAGCAGTTGGAGACCCAAATGGGTCAAATTTCTTCTCATCTGAACCTAAGACGACATGGGGGGTTGCCTACTGATACTATGGCAAACCCCAAAAATGAAACTTGAATGGGTATTTGCGTCGTGCCACAACGTTAACTAAGGCACTTCTTGGGAGGCAACCCAAGTTTTTATTGTTTTAAGTTTGACTTTGAATAACGGGTGTTGATTGTGCAGGTTGAAAAGTGGTGTGTGTTTGATAATGTGCAGGTTGGCGAGCCAAAGAGACCAGTCGGATACTCGTCGAAGAGGTCAACGAGCCCGACTTGGACCGCCGTTAAACCCACAAAAATTTGAAGTGGAAGTCTGTAAAAGTTGGTGGGCCAATGGCTGAATCGGCGACAAGCCGAACAGGTCGGCAAGCCTGATTTTGTCCGTCGATTGAACCCCCCAAATTGACTGGAAGTTCAGTAAAACTCGGCGAGGTAAGTTACCACTCGGCACATTACCGAGTGGTTCAGCGTGTTTGACTAATACAGTTGAAGGGCCGCGAACCAAAAGGTTTTAAAAGGTCAAACGGTTTAAAATTTCAAAATCTTTTATATTCTGTCATTTCTAACCCCGTACACTCACACCCGCGATCTACATTTTCCATATTTTCCCATTTTATCACTTTTTGTTCTTGATCTCGTGTTTAGATTTGGATCACATTGCCGCCTAGCGTATCAAATTCTAAATTCGGCAATAAGGTTGGTTTTCTGAACCTTGAACTTTCGATTAGTAGTTGAACTTGAATGCTCTTGGTAAATGTGTGTTTGTTGTGTGCTGGGCCTGTGCTTAAATCATGTTGATGTGGTTGATTGCTTATTTAGTGTTTTGAAATTGAGCCTAATTGCTTAAAAAATGATTTCCTGAGTTTCGTGTGTTAAAATTGATCATAAATTATTGGGTTGCGGTTATTTTATGTTGGGTCTAGTTGGGTTAAGTCTGAGTAACCCCAAATTGAGCCAAATGACGTAATTTGCCCAATGATAGAGCGGTTGACATCATTATTAAGGGAAAAAGTCGTCAAATGGCCAATTTTCGCCAAATCGAGGGAAGTCTGAGTACCCCGGAGGCATTGGTCTTATGGGTCTTTTATGAATTGCATAATGTGTGAGTTAGATTTTGATTTCGGGGGCTAAGGCCTTGATTTTGGAAATTGGGGTTAAAATTTGGCACGTTGGGCAGTTTGGCGAGTTGGGTCTAGCTCGCTGAACGGTTCGGCGATTCGCCAACGTCCCCCTTGATTGCCCTTAATTTCATAATTTGACTTAGTTAGAATTAGTAACTTTCAGCGGGAAGCCTGAGCTCGTCGAGTTCACTTGACGACTCGCCGAATGTTTCCTTTGATCGCCCTTTCTGCGCCCCTAACCCCTAAAACACACTGTTAATTTCGGTGAACTAGTCTGAGCTCGCCGAATGATGTCGGTGATTCACCAAAGGCCCTGAGTATCGCCGACCTGTCATTTACCTTGAAATTTTTCAGGCCTGTACTTTCAGCGAGCCCGATCTGGCTAGCCAAAGAGACTCGGCAACTCGCCGAATGGTTCGGCAAGTCTTTCTGCAAATTGAATTCTGCAAATTTTCTTGAACTATTTCTAACTCTTTTCGACGTGTTTTGTAGATATGGCTAGGAAAAATTCGGATGAAAGTAGCATGCTGCCCCACAAACGAGCACGGGGTATCGTGATAAATGAGGGAGCTATTGCTCCCAACAAAAAGGGCAAGAAAGCACCTCTAAAGGGACGCAAGAGAAAAGGGTAAAGCGCCCGTAGCCGAGGGACCAGAGTACAACTCCGACAGTGATGGGGATTCCTTGGATTCTCAGGCCTCATTCTTTGAGCCTGAGGATGAGCAATTACTTCAGACCCGGCGAGCAGAGATTCATGCAAGGGATCGTCCAGATCTATCTAGGATCCCAGAGTCTACCCCTCCTACTGATGATACATTGCAAGCTCCTGCACAGATGGTGGTTCCAGCACCACCAGTTCAGGGTCCTCCTCCCCGGTTACTCAACCGGTTAAAGGACGGGGGATTTAGTACCATCCTAGAGGAGAAACTCTTATCTACGGATGTAGTGATACACAGGTACCCTCTTGTGTGGGACACAATTCGATACCACAGGTTCGATATATTCACCAGGCCCCGTGTCCCATACATTCCCACCTGGGTCTGATAGTTCTACACTGCATACAGTGACTTAGTACCCAAGGGGAAAAAGAAGGCCAGTACCTTCAGACCGATAGAGCCCGTGGTGGTTCGGGGGAAGATAGTGGGATGCAACAGCGATCATATTAATGCTGCACTTGATAAGGCCACATATATTGAGCATGACTACCAGATCATGATTATGGCACAGACTCTAGAGGACCTCAAGGGATGGCTTGATCCCCTCATTTCTGACACCACCCCGAAGTGGATTGAGGTCGCAGCTCCTATTGAGAAGAAGGACTTGAACATAGCAGCTTGGTGTTGGTTCGGGTTCATTAGCAATTCTATCATGCCCTCGCAGAATGAGTCCATCCTCCGCCACCCAAAGGCATCCTATCTCGGATCCATCATCGCCAAGAAGCGGCTTAACTTAGGACTGATTATAGAGTAGGAGATGGCCATGAGAGCCAAATAGCGCCAGATGTCCCTTCCTTTCCCAGTGCTTATTATAGAGTTATGTCGACTGGTTGGAGTTCCTCTTGACAAGAAGAGGGACATTGAGTTCACACCTACATCCTTCACCAACATCCGGCACATTGAGGCCGAGTACACACGATATGAGGCAGATAGGAGGAAATCAGCTCCGTTGGATACATCCCTGGAGGTTGATGTTGAGTCTATACCTGCAGAGGTAGCTTTGCCTACTCCAGCCTCCGGGCATTCGGGTACATCTAATTCTACTCCTTCCCATCCTCCTAGAGATTCTTCAGGCACCACCACCCCCAGGCCTCCGATAGCACAGGCCACTCTCCTCAAGATGGGGCACCTAGCCCATTCTGCAGATGTGCGGGCTTCCCAGCTAGAGGTCGAGGTGCCCTGGATGATTGAGAGAGTCATCACATCTACACTCACATCCCTCCAGACTTCCATTAATTCTGTCACAGTGAGAGTAGTGATTTGTGAGAGAGAACAGAGTGTGCCTACTGAGGTTACGACTTTGAAAGTCGAGGTTTCCGAGCTTAGGAAGGATGTGGATCATATTAAGTCCACAGACTTCACTTTGTTGTTTGCGTTAGTTGAGATCCTCGAGGATCCGAGTGCTGAAATTCCAGCCCGTGTTGAGGTACCTCCGACAACCAGCGGAGATGATATTATGGATGATGTGGCTGCTACCGAGTCTGAGAACGAGACCGATGAGGATCAACTTGAGGAGCGAGATACAGTTGTCTATGATGATCTAGCAAACCTAGAGGGTGCTATGATTGAGAATGCCCGACAGGCCTCCTTGAGGTATATTTCTATGGCAGGCTCCATGGAGCTAGTGTTGATGCTACTCCGGGCACTGATGCCCAGACCCAGAGTGTGACCTCGGGCATTGATTCCCCGACAGTGTATAGATAGGATCATTTTTTACCTCCCTCTCTATCATTTTTATTAATAGATGTTATTTTAGTTGCATTTGAGGACAACTGCTTTTCTTTTGTGGGTGGGGTGAGGTATTTCCATACCTACCTCTTGTGATTCTATTTTATTTGTGAATATTGGGTATTTTGATCTATATATTTTTTTTTATTTCAATTTTGTGGATGTTTCAGCTTGTGGCTCCTTGTTTTGAATGGAAATGGTTTTGACCTATTTTTAAAATGTGTGCCACCTTTATTGTTTGTGAATGTGGTTGTTCTTGTGCAAATTTGAGTATCGGTTATGATCAATACCGATGACTTGTTTGATATTGGTGCCAATGCCTTGTGTGTTGAGATTACTTTGAACCATTGTGTGATGACACCTAGAATTTTCCATGTTGGTCCGGTTGACTAAGTGATGCAAGCACTAGAAATGATCTTAAGCAACAATTTTGAAGAGTGAAAACAATCTGACAATATACCTCTTCTGTGGCCAACCTTGTGAGAAGTATGAACCTTGCTTGAGCCCCCTTAAGCCTCATTTCTTTTCCTAAAAGAAACTTGAACAATTGTGACCCCTCTTTATCTATTCACCCATAACTCTCATGAAGTGTGGTTTGTGTGAATAGCCAACTTTGGCCAAAAGCCTAAGTTGGAGTGTGGTGATAAGAGAAGGAAAATCAAGAAGTGTGAGAAATTCCCCCTTTGAAAGTAGTTTTGAAAAAAAAATGGAACCCCTCCGTGTTAAAAAAAAAAAAGAGAAAAGAAGCAAAGAAAAAGAATGAAAAAGTTGTGAAATAAAGTGATGAATATTGCAAAACAAATGGGGTATCCGATAATTCATATGAAGTTGAATAACGGGCTGGATTATGAGCATGTTTGAACTGTTAAAGAAAAGGAAGAAAGTGATGTTCAGGCCACACTTCACGAAGGTAGAAGCCAATGACCCTAAATGACCATACATTGACACTCAGCCCCATTACAAGCCATGAAAAGACCTTTTTTATCTTGAGTGAGCTGAAACAAGTGTTGATTGGAAAATAAGGGCAAACCTATGGGTGAAGTCATGCATGTGTTCATCTTTGTGAGTGTGACAGTTGTATGTGATTCCAGAACTTTAAATTGTAGAGAAATAGTGTGTTATTATGGAATCATCTTTGTTGTGAGGGAATTTGTGTACCTTTGTTGAGCCTGGACTTTCATTTGAAGCAAGTATTGTGAACTTGAGCATCTTTGATAATGGTGCGTCACAATTTGAATCTTTGAGTGCACAATTGATCATTGCACGAGTAAGTTGGGTCTTGTTGTGTGCATTCATGTTGAGTCTTATGTAGCACTGTTTGAGACATCCTTTTTGAACTGTTGAACTTGAGTTTTACTTGAGGACAAGCAAAAGTTTAAGTTGGGGGTATTGATGAGTCCTAGATTTGAACTCATTTAGGGCTTTGTTTTGATAGATTTAGTGTCCTCAAATGCCTAATTTGTGCTATAAACTAATGTTAATGCCTTGATTTTTCAGGTATATGGATTGAGGAGCAAAGCAAGGACAGTAACAGGCAAAAAGGAACAAAACAATCCGAAGAAATGAAGAAGGGCGAGCCAGAAGATCGCCAATAGCACTCGGCGTGTCGCATTGTGGCTCATCTGACCGCCTAAAGTTCCAGTGTGTCTAACCCTGCAGGAATAAACCAAGTCGGCAACGAAAAGGAACAATCAGCAAATCACCGAGTCGTTCTGCAAAGCAAAGATAGATCGCCCAAAGTTACATATCTCTAGGATGTTGAATACTAAGGCAAAAAGGCGATAGAAGAGGTCAAAGGGCGGCTCGCCGAGAGGTTCGGCGAGCCGGACTTACTTCACCGAGTGGTCCTTTGTGGCTTATTTTCGGCGACTATAAATTACATTTTGAACATTAATTTAGTATCGAATTTTCAATTGATTTTAGTCTAGAACAATTTCCTCTGAGGTTTCTAAGGAGACTTGAAGATTTTGAGACTCAATTTGGAGATTTTGCAAGTGGGTTTAGAGTTTTCTTCGAATTGGAGCATCGTAAAGCTTGAATTCCTCTTACCCAGTTGATGGCTAATCGATTTGGTAATGGTTTTATCTTTTTATGATGTTTGGATAAAACCCCAATTCTTGGGGTGTGATCACGTGATTATGGGTTGAATTAGTTTATGGGTATTGTTCATTACTAGTTTGAATGCTATTTTGAAGTGAGTTTAATCATTAATTGAGGATTAATTTATGAATTGCAGTTGCAAATGCAGTTCTATCTTTGTGTTCTTGGCTTGCGAGAGAGAGAAGTTTTAGAACTAAGATTATTGATTAATGATTTGTGGGTATTGGGTTGAGCCGGGTTTAGCGAGAGAGTGAATCCTAAACCAAATCCTACCTATCTAGCTTGAAAGAGTAGATGAATTAAGGTGTGGGATGTTCTTCATTGTCATGCTTGTTGATGTTTGAAAAAAATCACCTTATTCGGGGTAGTTGTTCGAGAGAAAGCTATATGCCTTTTAGTCAAGCCTTCTCACTGATATTTAGTTGTCTACTAGTAGTTTCAATTACCCATATATCTATATTTGCCTATAATTGATCACTGATATTTGCCTATCAAGGACACTTAATCCAGTTCTAAGGATCAAGGATCGTAGTCAGTATAATAACCCAACTAAATGAGTTAGGGTCGAATCTCACAGGGAGTGGTACGTGTTTAAGATTCAAGAGTAAAGTACGAATATGTTCAATCAGCCATAGGAATAGACATTTAGGAATAAAAACATAATGTAAATCAGGGGGTGACACGAATGTCAAATAAAGGGATTTTGGTTTTAAATATCAGCTACAACAGCAAATAATACGAGAACGACAATAATGAGACGGGTTCTTGAGATGTGATTTGATTATAGGCTAATGTAAACAAATGGGTAATTGTAACTGTTAGGAAATAACTACAAATTAGTGAATAGGCTAGACTATAGAGGAGGTAAATTTTCTCTCGAACAATTTACCCCAAATCAAGACAATTTCTCTAAAACATCGACAAGCATGCAAAATAAAAACAGCCTACAGCTTAGTCCATTCACTCTCTCGAGCTGAATGTATGGAAAAGGGTTTAGGATTCACTCTTTCGAGCTGAACCCATGACAACCCAATACCCACAGACCATCAATTCAGTAATCTTGGTTTTAAAACCTCTCTCTCAAGCCAGCCAAAAACACGAAGGTAGAACTGGATTTGCAACTACAATTCTTTAAATTGAACCACAATTACTGATTGAAATCACTTTTGAACAGCATTTAGACTAACAATTAGCAATACCCACAAGCTAAATCAGCCCATAATCACACAATCACACCCCAATATTTGGGGTTTTAGCTAGACATCATAAAAAGATTAAAAAAATCGTTACCAAATTGTGTTTCCATCAACTGGGTACGATTAATTTCGTTTTTACAAAGGTCCAAATTGAAGAATCTCAAAGACCCACTTCCAATTTCTCAAAAATGGAAAACTTCAATTCTTCAAAGCTAAGAAAATCTTGTCTCCAAACTCAGAGATCAAAATGAAAATTCTAATTATCAAAAATATGATCCAACAAAGCTATCAGATTAAATGTTCAAAAACGTATTTATAGTCGCCAAAAATATGTTGCGAAGGACCATTGGGTGTAGTAAGTCGAGCTCGCTGATCAGCTCGGCGATCCGCCCTTTGGTCAATGTCCTCGCCTTTTCGCCTTGGCCTTCAGCTTCCTCAAGTTCTATAACTTTGGGCGATCCAACACTACATCGCGGAACCACTCGGCGATCCACCGACTGCTCCTTTTTATCGCCAACTTGATTTTCTCCTTCAGGGCTTGGCACACTGGAACTTTAGGAGGTCAAATGGCCACTCGGAGACTCGCCAAATGGACTTGGAGATCACCAAGCTCTCTTTTCTTTCTGCTTTCAGCTCGCTTCGTTCGTTTTTTAAAATTAGTGTCCTTGCTTTGATCCTCAATCCAAATACTTGGAAATCAAGGAATTTACATCATTTATTGGCACAAAATAAGCTTGAGGACAGTAAACCTATACAAATAAAGCCCTAAATGAGTCTAAATCTAGGACTCATCAACAACCCAACTTAAACTTTTGCTTGTCCTCAAGTAAAACTCAAGTTCAGCAGTTCAAAAAGGATGTCTCAAACAGTGCTACACAAGACTCAATCATGAATGCACACAACAAGACTCAATTTACTTATGCAAGGATCAATTGTGCACTCAAAGATTCGAGTTGTGACTCACCATTATCAAAGAATCTCAAGTTCGCAATACTTGCTTCAAATGCAAGTTCAAGCTCAACAAAGGTACTCAAATTCCCTCACACAAAGATGATTCCATATTCACACATAATGGTTCAACAATTTATAGCTCCAGAATCACAAACAACTCTCGCACTCACAAGATGAACACATGCATGACTTCACCTATAGGCTTGCCTTTATTTTCCAATCAACCTTCGTTTCAGCTCACTCAAGATCAAAAAGGTCTTTTCAAGGCTTGTAATGGGGCTTAGTGTAAAGGTATGGTCATTTAGGCTCAGGGGCTGCTATCCTCATGAAATGTGGTATGAACAAAACTTTCTTTCCTTTTCTTCAACATTTTCATTCATGCTCAAAAGGCACCCCATTATTCACTTTCCATGGCATACCAGACACCCCATTGACACCCCATTTCTTTTTGCAACTTTATTTCAGAACTTTTTCATTCTTTTTCTTTTTCATTTTTCTTTTCTTTTCTTTTCTTCTTCTTCTTCTCTCTTTTTTTGTATGGAGGGGTTCTCCTTTTTTTTTTCAAAACCATATGTAGAGGGGAATTTCTTCACATTTCTTGATTTACCTTCTTTTTTCACCACACCCCCAACTTAGGCTTTTGGCGTAAGTTGGTTATTCAAACAAACCACATCTCATAAGGATTAAGGGTGAATGGGTAAAGAAAGGTCACAATTTCATCAAGTTTCTTTCAAGAAAAGGGTAAGGCACAAAGGGTGTTCAAGCAAAGATCACACACTCACAAGGTAGGCCACAAAAGTGGTATAATGTCAAATTGTTTTACTCTTTAAAATTGTTGCCTAAGATCATTTCAAGAGCTCACATCACTTGGTCAACCGGACCAACGAGGCAAATTCTAGGTATCATCATATATGGTTTACGATAAGCTCATCACACAAGGAATTGACACCAATGTCAAACAAGACTCCACATTTTTGCTACTGTGCAACGTTCACCACAAGAGACTCAATTCGATAATCTGCTAGTCACAACGAGATGCAAAAAGTTCACATACTGCCGATGCAACTTCACTGGCCTCATCGTAGCCGCACATTCATGTTTGTTCGATTGAGAGCACTATTCAAGTCATCTGTATTGATCGCAATTGACACTCAAATTTGCACAAGAACAGCCACAATTAAATACACAAGAGGTGACAACATTTTTCAGAAGGGTCCAAAAATCATTTGCAATCAAAATAAGGAGTCCGAAAATCATTCACAATAAAAATAAGGAGCCACAAGCTCAAGCATCCACAAAACAGTGTCAAAACACAATATATAGCACAAGACCAAATATATACACAAAAGT
>NW_006239153.1:211075-216348 GCF_000226075.1 Solanum tuberosum
CAAGAACAGCCACAATTAAATACACAAGAGGTGACAACATTTTTCAGAAGGGTCCAAAAATCATTTGCAATCAAAATAAGGAGTCCGAAAATCATTCACAATAAAAATAAGGAGCCACAAGCTCAAGCATCCACAAAACAGTGTCAAAACACAATATATAGCACAAGACCAAATATATACACAAAAGTTATAATCACAAGAGGTAGGTATGGAAATACCTCACACCACTACAAATAAAAAGCAATTTGTCCTCAAATGCAATCAAACATCCAAAAATGAATAAAAATGACAGAGAGGGAGGTAAAGAAAAGTCTTGTCTAAACAGTCGCTCCATCTGTCAAGGCATCAGTGCCCAATGCAACACTCTAATCTTGGGCATCAGTGCCCGGAGTCACATCAATAGCACCAGATCCACTGGGGTCAGCCAAGGGTGTGTCTACGAAAGAGCTCTGCACAGCTGGATCTACCATAGCTTCTTCAGTCTCCGTAAGGTCTTCGTAAGAAACCTCCTCAGTAACCCCAAGAATCTCATCATTCGTCTTCGCCTCAGACTCGAGATCAGCTACCTCTTCAGCTCGAACATCATCTCCGGTGGTAGCTGGAGGCATATCTGGCTCAACTGGTACATCTGGGACCTCCATCGTACCGAAAATCATAGACATGTCGGTGGACTTCAGTTGGTCCATATCTCTCCTCAGTGCAGCAATAGCGGCCTTTAGAGCCGTCACCTCCTCAGTGGCTCTTTGGCCACGCTCGCACACCGATATCCTTGCCGCAAGGGCATCAATATCCGCACTCAAGGGTGTCACAGAATCAGCAAGGGCCCTCTCAATCATGCTAGAAATGGAGGCCTAGAGTCTGGAGGCGCGTCTATCCATAGAATGGGCTAGCTTCCCCATCCGTAGCAATGAAGCCTAGGTGAGTGGAAGTCGGCCTCGGCCAGCAGCAGCAGAAGTACCAGATCTGGGAGTCACAGGAGCAGTAGAGGAACTGGGAGTAATAGAAGGGGTAGCACTAGATGTACCTGAAGGCCCAGGGGCCGGAGTAGGCAAAGGTGCCTCTGCAGGTAGTGCATTTGTATCCACAACCGGAGAAGTGTCCACCGGGGCTGCCTTCTTCTTCTCTTCCTCATCCTTCAAATATTTTGCCTAAATCCTCTAGATGTCGGTAGAAGATGTGGGAATCATTTCCACATCCTTCTTCTCATCTCTAGGCACCAGAGCTTGTCTGCACAGCTCGGTAATCAACACCGGAATGGAAGGTAGGTTTGTCGCTGCTTGGCCCTCATAAGCATCTCCTGTGCAATAATCATACCCAGGTCCAGCCGTGTCTTATCAATGATGCAACCAAAACAGGCTGCTTTGGCTTGGTGGAGAATCGACTCATTATGGGACGGCATGATAGTACTACTGATTAAGCCAAACCAGAATCGTGCTGCTATGTTTAGATCATTTTTCTCAATAGGTGCTCCAACCTCAAGCCACTTGGGAGTACCATCTGATATCAGAGGAGCCAACCACTTATTCATGTTCTCCAGCATTTTTTTCATGATCATGTGCTGACAGTCATCGTCAATATCATTTGAGCACCCCAGGACTACACTGATGGCATCACTATCACACTTCACCTTTTTATCCCTGACGACCATATAGTCAACCGACTTAAATTTGGTTGTCGTCTTCTTTCTTTGTGGCACCAGGGCACTGTAGGCACTGTAGAATTCTCTAACCCAATTTGGAATGTACGGACCACGGGGCTTTGTGAATGGTTGAAATTTGTATGATCTTAGGCAGCTCATGATCTCCGAATACCTGTCTATGACGCCATCAGTCGACAGTCTCTTCTCTTTAATGATGGTCCTCAATCCCTCAGTCTTTAGTCTGTTCATAGACTTGGGAGAAGGACCCTTTACCGGTGGTACTAGGACCACAGTCTGTGCTTGGGCAGGAGGAGGAGTAGTGGACTGGGGAGTCCTGATCCTAGATGGATCATTCATCTTTTTGGATCGCAACTCCGCTCTCTGGGCTGCTAGTAACTCATCTTCAGGCTCAGAAGTTTCAGCCTGATCCTCCTGGTGCTCACCCTCACTTTCAGAAGTGGTGAGGTGAGTCACATAGATGACGTCACTGTCGGAGCTGATCTCTGGTGATGCAAGTGCAGGTGCCTTGCCCTTTCCTTGTCCCTTCCCACCTGTTGTGGGATGTTTAGTAGCTTTAGCCCTAGATGCAGCTGCATCCTCGTTGCTTTTTATTCCTTTAGCTCTGTTGCGGGGCGGCATGTTTCTACCGGCCACTTTTGGTCTAGCCATATCTGCAAAAACATCAAACAAAGTTAGAAATAGTTCAAACAAAGTTGCAGCAAATAGTTGCAGACAGACTCACAGAACCGGCCGGCGAGTTGCCGAATCACTTTGGCAAGCCAGATTAGGCTCGCCGATAGGATTGGCTCAAAATTTTCTCAAACAAATGGCATGTCGTCGATGGGAGGGGCCTTTTGGTGAGTCGCCGACAGCATTCGATGAGCAAGGACTAGCCCACCAAAAATTACAGAGCATTTCAGGGGTTTGGGGTGCAGAAAGGGCGATCAAGAAAGACTTTCGGTGAGTCGTCGAGTGCACTCGGTGAACTCAGGCTTCTCGTGGAAAGTTACAGAACCCAAATTCAATTTTAGCATTAAATTAAAGGCAATATAAGGGGATTTAGTGAACCGTCGAGTGGTACGGCGAGCTCGACCCAGCTTGCCAAACTGCCCAACATTCCTACTTTCAACCCCATCTTCCAAATTCAACCCCACATCCCCCGAAAAAAAATCAAAGCATGCACTATTTCAATTAAACTAAGACCCATTACACCCATTCCCATGGGATACTCAGACTTCTCCCGGTTTGGCCAAATTTATCCATTTGACGACTTTTGCCCTTAAGAATGACGTCAATCGCTCCAACATTGGGCAAATCACGTCATTTGACACAAATAGGGGTTACTTAGACTTCACCCGAATAGACCTAACAACAACACAACACAACCCAACAAGATTGATCATTTTTAAGCACAAAATTTCTGGAAATCAGCAATATTGGCACTGTAGACATGATATTCAAATTAAAACAGGCACATAAGCATACATTTACGATTCAGAGAGGCCCAGCAAACAACACTAAGATATGAACAATTGCAAATAAGTAAAAAATACTAATTACAATTTCGGGGTTCGGAAAACCAAGCTTTAATGCTGAATAGAAAATTTGAATAGCTAGGTTGGAAAGAATCCAACTCCGAACACACAATCGATGACCAAAAAGCAATAATAACACAAAAATACAGGAAAATAAAGTGCGGTTGTGAGTTTGGAAAGTTGAAAAGTGAGGGAATGTGAACGATTTCAAACTTTTGAACTTTTGGCCTTTAAAACCGTCTTGTTCTCTCCCATTTGGCGACATAAGTCTTGCTCACCGACACACTCGGCGACACACTGAGTGGGCACTTACCTCGTCGAGTTTTACAGGACCTCCAGTTAATGTGGGGGTCCAAACGGCGGATTAAGTCGCGATCGCCAACCCGTTCGGTGACACACCGATTTGCTCCTGGGTTCGCCATGTTTTACAGACTCCAATATCAAAATTTCTTGAGTTCAACGGCGGTCCAAGTCGGGCTCGCCGACCTCTTCGACGAGTCACCGACTGGACATTTTGCTCGCCAATCTACAGTTTTCAAACACATTCCACACTAAACCCAGCACAATAAACACACCATTATTTCAAAATCAAAAAGAAAGCAAATAAAACTTGGGTTGCCTCCCAAGCAGCACCTTAGTTAACGTCGTGGCACAACGCAAGTCCTCACTCAAACTTCATTTTTGGGGTTGACCATAGTATCACTAGGCAACCCCCCTTGTTGTCTCGTGTTTAAATGAGACGAACCATAGTGTCACTAGGCAACCCCCCTTGTTGTCTCGTGTTTAAATGAGACGAAATATGACCCATCTGGGTCTCCAACTGTTTGATAGAAGGAATGAGAGGTAACCGTCTGGCTAAGGGTCGACACATCTTCATTCATCTCTTTTAAAATCTTGTCTGAACCCTCAACCTTGTTGAGAATACAAGATAGCATATCCTCAGACCGACCACCTTCGGAATCCTTTGGCTTTCGGCACTTGTAGGGAGTAACATATCTATCCTTCTCCCTGTCTCTCTCTTTCCAAGTGGGGTTACGATCCCTCAACTCTCTATCACGATCCTTCCAACCTTCATCCCTGTTCCAACCTTGATTAACACCCTGCCACGGGTAGTTTGAACGATAACCACCTCCTTGGTTGGCTAGGAAGTTTAACTTTTTGTTGTACAAAGCCTCAAACTTGGCCTCATCAGGATTGACACACCTACCACCCACAACATTGACACTTCGAGCACCAGCTCCCATGACATTTTTGGACAAAATGTCAAGTTGTGTCATGATCTTTGCCATGTTCTGCTCCCTCTCTTGGTTTGTCTCCAGCTGCTCCTTGGTCAATTTAAACATGAGAGGGGAGACCTGATCTTCACGGGTGTACCAAGCCCGATTAATTGTGGTCATACCATACAAAAGTTGGGCTGCTATAATGTAAGGTTGTTGCATAAAACCTCCCAGAGAAAGTTGGTCAGCTACACCCTTTTCACCGAATCAAGGCTTTGATAAATATACTGCAGCAAAACATTGTCGGGCAAACCATGAGTTGGGAATTGCAGCGCCAACTTCTTGAATCGTAGCCAAGTTTCATGAATTGGCTCGCCCTCCAAACGCTTGAAGCTTTGGATGTTGTTCCGAAGTATCATCATCTTCGAAGGAGGGAAAATTGCACTTGAAATGCGGTAACAAGCTCTTCCCACGAAGTGATTGATTCTCGTGGCAATTCAGCCAGCCACTTACATCCTTCTCCCATTAAAGAAAATGGGAACAACATCAATCGGACCGACTCTAGGGATATATTCTTGAAGGAGAACGGCCCACAAACATCAACAAAGTTTCTAACATGCTCATGGGGATCATCATAAGCCAGCCCACCAAACAGCCCTTTCAATTGCAAGAGCTGCAACATAGTACTTGTAATATGAACCACAACGTTCCCTTCAGCCGGAGGCAAGCGAATGGCAGCAACACCACCCATTAGATGAGGGTCATTAGCATTAGGCTCATTGACATCGTTGAGGTTGCCGATGTCATCTTGGTGGCCCATTTGGCTACCATTGCTTCCGTTCACACTCATACTCTCTGTTTCAAAACACAAACAAGCAAACC
>NW_006239153.1:217427-219055 GCF_000226075.1 Solanum tuberosum
GACACCCATTTGCCGCATGAAGACCAACCTACGCCTTACCCCACTCACTCTCTCGAGCTGAGTATTAGTATATGGGACTAGGGCTCACCCTCCCGGGCTAAACCTCATGTCGACCCACTCCCTAGGCCATCAGTATAGTGGTTTTGGTTTCGCGACCTCCCTTTCTGGCAAGCCGAAAACACATGGGTGGCTTTGTATTTGCAACTACAAACCCTTTAGATTAAACCACAACCACTAGGTGAAATCACCATTAAAATACATCTAACCTATCAGAAAGCAAGACGCAACAGGAATATCAACCCATATTTGCTAAATCACACCCCAAGAATGGGGATTTTAGCCACACATCAAGAACTAAGAAATTATACCTAACATGATAAAGAAATCAACTGGGTATAAGAAATTAAACCTTGAATTAAGCTACGGAAGAAGAATAAAGAAGACCCACTTCCAACTTGGGGAAGATGAACTCCTTTCTTCAAGTCTCCACAAAACCCTCTCCAAACTTGAAAGAAAAAATACTATAGACTAATAATAATTTTTACTCTAAAAATTTCCTCCCTAAGACTATAACTCTAACTAGTATTTATAGTTTTCACAGATTGTGCTGCGGAGGATCGTTCGGCAACATTAGTCAAGATCGCCGGTGAACTCGGTGATCCGCCCTTTAATCAGCTCATCGCCTTCAGTGTCTTGCCTTCAGCATCCTCATGTTCTGGATCATTAGGCGGTATAGTACTGCTTTGTGGAACTAATTAGCAACTCGCTGATTGCTCTTTTCCTTGCCTTTTGATCCACTTCCTTCAAGGCTTTGCGTACGAGAACAAAGGGAGGTGCATGTCAATTCGGCGACTCGCCAAGTTGGACTCGGCGATCCGCAGACTTTCATTTCTTGTTCTTTTCAACCCTTTTCGCTCCTTTTTACACCTAAATGTCCATGCTTCAAATAAAACTTCAAATACCTAAAACTTAAGCATTTTAATCAGGTATTGAGATAAAACAACCATTCGAGGACACTATTTCTATTAAAATAAAGCCCTAAATGAGTCCAATTTGTGCACTCATCAACACCCCCAACTTAAACTTTTGCTTGTCCTCAAGCAAACTCAAGTTCAGCAGTTCAAAAAGGGTGCCTCAAACAATGCTACACACGACTAAATCATGAATGCACACAACAAGACTCAATTTACTTATGCAAGGATCACTTGTGTACTCAAAGATTCAAATTGTGACACACCATTACCAAAGATTCTCATCCTCGCAATACTTGCTACTTGTGCAAGTTCAAGCACAACAAAAGTATCTAAATGCCCTCACATAAAAAATGATTCCATGTTCACACACAGATATGAGTTCCTCGTGAGTTGTGGCATTCTCAAGGCATTCCCTTCTTTTCCTTTATCAATTCTTTTTCTAGTGCTTCTAAGTCACCCTTTTTTGTTTTATTCTCCTCCATGGATTTCTTGAAACCCGATTCCCTTCGTGTATATATATATATATATTATTATTATTATTATTATTATTATTTTTTCTTCTTTTTTTTTCTTTTTTTTTTGAATTGAATTGAAGGGGTTCCATTTTTATGCAATATCATGGGTTAAGGGGGACTTTTCTTGCACTTCTTGACC
>NW_006239153.1:219066-227004 GCF_000226075.1 Solanum tuberosum
ATGTTTGTTCAATTGGGAGCACTATTCAAGTCATCGGTATTGATCGACACCGAGACTCAAATTTTATTTTTATTTTTTGCACAAGAACAGCCACTTTCAACACAAGAGATGGCGAAAAATTTTCAGAAGGATCAAAATTATTTTCAGTTAGAACAACAGGAGCCATGAGCTCAAACATCCACAGAAAAGTAGTATTTAAAACACAACTTAAAGAAGACAACCCAAATATATACAAAACAAAACATGAATGTCAACACAAAAGGTGTGGGCCTCACCCCACCACAAATAAAGAGCGTTTGTCCTCAAATGCAAGTAATAAGTGTTAAATGGGAATTGATAAAGTAAACCTATTGACCCAGAGATATTTTGATCAACTAGTTGCAAATGAGGTTAGATTTCTCAAAAATAACTCGGGGTGTTACATATTGTCTATGTAACTTCATTTGGCCTCGTCGTAGCCATGCATTCATGTTTGTTCAATTGGGAGCACTATTCAAGTCATCGGTATTGATCGACACCGAGACTCAAATTTTATTTTTATTTTTTGCACAAGAACAGCCACTTTCAACACAAGAGATGGCGAAAAATTTTCAGAAGGATCAAAATTATTTTCAGTTAGAACAACAGGAGCCATGAGCTCAAACATCCACAGAAAAGTAGTATTTAAAACACAACTTAAAGAAGACAACCCAAATATATACAAAACAAAACATGAATGTCAACACAAAAGGTGTGGGCCTCACCCCACCACAAATAAAGAGCGTTTGTCCTCAAATGCAAGTAATAAGTGTTAAATGGGAATTGATAAAGTAAACCTATTGACCCAGAGATATTTTGATCAACTAGTTGCAAATGAGGTTAGATCTCTCAAAAATAACTCGGGGTGTTGAAAGACCAACCTTGTGTGAAGATGCTTGGTTGCGATGCAATCCACAACTGAGTACAATTTAGCAACGTGAATACTCTAATAATACATGAAATATAAAACTAGCGTGCCAGTGTGAGTTAGGGCGTATGAAAAAGTGAGGTAAGCAGTAAATCGGACACTTTGAAACCTTTGCTTGAACGACTTTCCAATTATCGCCTATTCAATACATTAATTATAATGGCTTGTTCAGTTGACGGCACGCCAAATATTTAGTTTCCTCGCAAAAGATTACAGGACCTCTGGTTGTAGGTGAGTCCGAACGGTGGTTTGCATTGTGCTCTCCTACAGGGTTGGCGATTCGCCGCTAAATTTTTTTACGTGCATCGAGTTTTACAGACTCCAAACCCAGACTGGGAGAGTTCAAACGGCGGTTAATAGTGCGATCGTCGAATCAGTCTGCGGTTCACCAAAGATGTCCTGAGCTTGCCGATTATTTCTGTGTGTCGCTGAATGGACTTGTGGTGCTCCTAGTTGCACTATTCGTTCACTATCCACGCTTCTATCTGCACAATTGACACATTATTATTTAATCAAACAGATGTAATTGGTAAGAATATTGGGTTGCCTCCCAATAAGCGTCTTATTTAACGTCGTGGCTCGACGTAGGAATACTCTCAAGCATCCTCCAGATACAATTCTTCAACTAAAGCAATATCCTGGCAGTCCCCAAGGTATAACTTCAAACATTGTCCATTAATTCCACGCTTCTATCTGCACAATTGACACATTATTATTTAATCAAACAGATGTAATTGGTAAGAATATTGGGTTGCCTCCCAATAAGCGTCTTATTTAACGTCGTGGCTCGACGTAGGAATACTCTCAAGCATCCTCCAGATACAATTCTTCAACTAAAGCAATATCCTGGCAGTCCCCAAGGTATAACTTCAAACATTGTCCATTAATTTTAAATGGGGGTCCCTCTTTACCTTCAACTTCTATGGCACCATTGGTGAACACTCGTGTCACTCTGAAAGGCCTAGACCATTTGGATTTTAGCATCCCTGGGAATAGCCTTAGTCGTGAGTTGTACAATAACACCCAATCTCCCACATTGAATTCTCTCTGGACTATCCGTGTGTCATGCCATTTCTTCATTTTCTCTTTGTAAATGGCTGAGCTATCGTAAGATCTGAGCCTGAACTCATCTATTTCATTCAACTGGTCCAACCTCTCCCTTGAAGCCTTTGTCCAATCTAAATTTAAAGTTTTCAATGCCCATAAGGCTTTGTGTTCTAGCTCAACAGGTAAATGACATGATTTACCAAAAACTAGTTGATATGGGGACATTCCTATAGGTGTCTTATAAGCCGTCTGATATGCCCACAGGGCATCGTCAAGCTTTCTAGACCAGTCGGTTCTGCTGCCATTTACTGTCTTGGATAGATGATTTTGATCTCACAATTTGGCACCTCAACTTGTCCGCTTGTTTGGGGGTGATATGGAGTGGCGACCTTGTGTTTTACTCCGTATTTGCTCAATGCACCGGTAAACCACTTATTGCAAAAATGCGATCCTCCATCACTAATGATTGCTCTTGGAGTGCCAAACCGTGCAAACATGTAGCATTTCAAAAATTGGACAACACTTCTTCCTTCATTATTTGGGAGTGCGACAGCCTCCACCCATTTGGACACATAGTCCACAGCTACTAAGATATACTTGTTTCCAAACGAGCTGACAAATGGTCCCATGAAATCGATTCCCCACACATCGAATAGTTCTATTTCCAAAATAGGTGTAAGGGGTAACTTGTGTCTTCTTAACACTCCGCCTTACTGCTGACATTGAGGACATCTCTTTGCAAAATCGTGGGCATCTTTGTAAAGAGAAGGCCAATAATAACCACTTTGGAGAATCTTAGCTGCGATACGGTTTCCACTATGATGACCCACGACTGGTGATGTGTGGCAGGCATGGAGGATCTTTGTTGATTCTCTTCTGGAACACACCTTCTTATGACATAATCAACACAGTCCCGAAATAAGTATGGCTCGTCCCAGATATATCTTTTAACATCAAATAGGAACCTCTTTCGTTGGTAAGAGTTTAACTCATCGTGAATCAACCCACATACGATGTATTTTGCAAAGTCAGCATACCATGGCACGTGTGTGAGTGACAGTGCGAATATCTGCTCGTCTGAGAATGAGTCATTAATTTCCTTTTCCTGCTCAATACATGCTTTACTCTTAAGGCCAATAATAACCACTTTGGAGAATCTTAGCTGCGATACGGTTTCCACTATGATGACCCACGACTGGTGATGTGTGGCAGGCATGGAGGATCTTTGTTGATTCTTCTTCTGGAACACACCTTCTTATGACATAATCAACACAGTCCCGAAATAAGTATGGCTCGTCCCAGATATATCTTTTAACATCAAATAGGAACCTCTTTCGTTGGTAAGAGTTTAACTCATCGTGAATCAACCCACATACGATGTATTTTGCAAAGTCAGCATACCATGGCACGTGTGTGAGTGACAGTGCGAATATCTGCTCGTCTGAGAATGAGTCATTAATTTCCTTTTCCTGCTCAATACATGCTTTACTCTTTAACCGTGATAGGTGATCTGCAACTTGATTCTCGCAACCTTTTCGATATTTTACCCCAAAATTGAATTCTTGCAAGAGTAGCACCCATCTTATCAGTCTTGGCTTCGCATCCTTTTTTCCATGAGGTATCGGAGTGCTGCATGGTCTGTATGAACAACTACTTTAGTGCCTAGCAAGTATGCCCGAAACATTTCAAAAGCATAGACAACTGCTAGCAACTCTTGTTCAGTGACTGTGTAATTTCGCTGGGCACTATTTAGAGTATTTCTTGCGTAATAAATTGGGTGAAACAGTTTGGTACGCTTTTGTCCCAATACTATACCTAATGCCATCCCACTCGCATCACACATTACTTCGAATGGATCTGACCAATTGGGGCTGTTGATAATTGGTGTGGATATCAATTTCTCCTTCAAACATTTAAATGTTGTCATACAAGCGTCATTAAAGTAGAATTTCACTTCCTTCTCTAAGAGTATGCATAGCGGTTGTGCAATTTTTGAGAAATCCTTAATGAATCTCCGATAGAAACCTGCATGACCCAAGAAACTGCGAATCCCCTTTACTGAGATCGGTGGTGGTAGTTTCTCAATAACCTCAATTTTTTGTTTGTCAACTTCCAGCCCTTGTTGCGACACTTTATGCCCAAGAACAATGCCTTCTTTCACCATGAAATGGCATTTCTCCCACTTTAGGACTAGATTAGTTTCCACACACCTTTGGAGCACTTGCTCTAAATGTGTCAAGCATTCTTTAAATGTGTCCCCCATGACTGAGAAATCATCCATGAAGACTTTCAAAGAGTCCTCAACCATATCCGCAAAGATGGACAACATGCATCGTTGAAAAGTTGTCGGTGCATTACAAAGTTTGAATGGCATCCTTTTGAATGCAAAGGTCCCATAACGGCATGTGAAAGTGGTTTTCTCTTGATCTTCGGGTGCGATAGATATCTGGTTGTATCCGGAGTATCCATCCAAAAAACAATACCACTCTCTCTATGATAACCTGTCAAGCATCTGGTCCATTAAGAGCATTGGAAAATGGTCCTTTTCAGTCCATAAATTTAGCTGTCGATAATCCATGCACACCCTCCATCTCGTTACAGGTCTAGTCGGCACAAGCTCTCCTTTAGCATTTGGGACCACTATTATGCCACCCTTTTTTGGTACGCATTGCACTGGGCTGACCCATTTGCTATCTGAAATCGGATAGATTACTCCTACATTAAGCCACTTGATGATCTCTTTTTTTACTACCTCTTGCATCGAGGGGTTCAATCTTCGCTGATGCTCCACACTGGGATTGTATTCACTGTCCAGCCGAATCTTATGGGTGCAGATATCGGGCGGGATGCCCACGATATCAGCTATGGTCCATCCGATCGCTTTTATGTGCTTCTACAGTACTTCAACAAGTACTTTTACCTGTCCTTCACTCAAATTTGTTGCAATAATCACTGGCAAAGTGTTGTCAGTTCCCAAGAAAACATACTTGAGATGGGATGGGAGTACTTTCAGTTCTAGAGTTGGCGGCTATTCAATTGATGGGTTTGCAGGTGGACTATATCGGTTTATTAGGTCGATATCCAACTTAATTGGATTTGGTGCATATGCTTCTAACCCTATTAGGGCTGCGATCATTTCATCATATTCCTGAATTTCCGATTTGTCATGATTTGCAAATATTGACTCATGAGGCTCATTCTTGCGCAGCAGATGGCTCACACTTGCCACTGCCTCATCTATAACATCTTCAGTAGACACTACATGGATATCACTTGGTTGTTTCATGGATTTGCAGATGTTGAAAGTTACCTCATCGTCATTCACACGGAATTTCAACTTGCCGCTTTCAACATCCACTAATGCTCTGCCAATTGCTAAGAATGGCCTTCCCAAAATAATGTGGACCTCAACATCAATGTCTTCACAAAGTCAGCTGGAAAGATGAACCGATCTACTTTGACCAAGATATCATAGAGGATTCCAACAGGATGCTTGATCGATCAATCTGCCATGAGAAGTCTCATTGTAGTTGCCTTTGGTTCTCTCAATCCAAGTTGCTTTTATATGGTGTATGGCATCAGGTTGATGCTTGCTCCTAGGTCACATAAAGCCTTGGCAAAATGGTGAATTCCAATTGTACACGGGATGGTGAAAGCACCAGGGTCTTCTCATTTAGTGATTAACTCATTTGTCATGATCGCACTGCAACTATGAGGCACTTCAATCGTTTCATAATCCAAGATCCTCTTCTTGGTGACTAGATCTTTCATGAATTTAGCATACCTTGGCATTTCCAGCAATGCTTCCACCAAAGGAAGGATGATGGACAACTTCTTGAACAAAGACAAGAATTTTTTAAACTTCTCATCTTCGTTCTTCTTTTTCAAACGCTAGGGAAAAGGTGGAGGTATTTTGGGTAAGGGTTGTATTATTTTTGGAGTTTCATTGTGCTGATTCATTCCTGCTTGTGCTTTTTTGCCGAGGTTTTGATGATCGGTAATTTCTGCTTCTTCCACACCCTGATTTTCCTCACGTTCTTCTCCTTCATTACCTATCACTACCTTCCCGCTACGGGTAATTACAGCCAGCTCTTCTTCCTCATTTTCCTTTGGCATCTTGGTTGTTAGTTGGGCCGATAGGAGATTCAATTGACCTTCCAGCATCTTGATAGCATTAGCATGAGAGTTCACCTTACTATTTAGCGAAGAAAAATCATCTCTTATTCCCTTTAGCAAATCATCAGAGCCTTCAACTTTCTCAAGAATTCGTGTCAGTAGATCATTCACCCTAGGGCTGCTGTCACTCCCCCTTGATGTTGGGATGTCACTCAATTGAGTATGGTATTCTTCATGATCGTTATGCTCAGTCCACTCTTGGAAATATCGCTTAGGTCCATCACCTCTAGGGTGGTTCCAACCTTGATTTCCAACCCGCGGTTGATAGTGCGGGTGGAAACCCTCCTCATTCCATCTGTGGTTCTAACCTTGATTCCCTCCCGATTTCAAGTTATCAGAAAAAGAACCCCTTCTGCATGAAACACTTCACAGTTGCCTTTCATGTGCTCTTGTAAATCTTCCATCTAAGACATCATCTTTTGGATGTTTTCATCCCTCTCTTTTTCTTTAACGAGTTTCTCTTGCATCAGCCTGAAACACAGAGGGGAAACTTGATCTTCTTTGGTGTACCAAGATTGATTTACTCTCGCCATACCATCTAGGAGAAATGAGGCCACCTCAAAGGGCTGTAGCATTATGCCACCTTGAACCAATTGATAAGCTATCCCTTTGTTGATTGAATCAAGACTTCGCTAAAAATATTGGAGTAGCAACTCACTTGGCAACCCATGTGTTGGGCATTTTCGCAGAGACCTTTTATATCTAATCCACGACTAATGAATTGGTTCACTCGTTTTTGTTTGAAATTCTAAATGTCATCCCTCAACTTCAGCATTTTTGACGGGGGAAAGAAACTATTGTGGAAAGCTGTGACTAATTCTTTCCATGATGTGATAAAACTTTTGGGAAGCTCAGACAACCACGTAGTGGCTGCTCCTGTCAGTGACAATGGGAATAAGAGAAGCCTCACGGCTTCTTGCAACCAATTTTTGAATGACAACGGAGCACATACGTCCAAAAAGCTTTAGATATGTTCATGTGAGTCTTCATGATCCAATCCTCCGTATAGGCCCCTTGAATGTATGAGATGGAGTGTTGTGCTATTGACTTCAAAATTTCCATTTCCACCACCTTGGGGCAAGCGAATTGCACCTATCTCACCCAATGGAGCGGGGTCATAAACACTATTAACATCGTCAATGTCATCTCGGTGCAAGTCAATATTCAATGGGTTATTTGCGTGGCAACTGTCCCCTACGTCCTCACTCATAATTTCTGTTTTCAACACAAACAGGCAAAGCGAAACTAAAAATTAAGTTAGTAAAGCTAAAACTAAGAAAAATAGAAATTCTTGCCAATGATCCTTGGGATTACATACAATCAAAAACTCAAAGAAAAACAAAATTAAGAGTAAAATTAATAATCTACGATTATTAAGGCGGAAATTCTAGTGAACGAAAAATTTTCAATTAACACCACTCCCCGGCAGTGGCACCATTTTGATGCTTATCGTGACCAACGACACTATCCTACGGTATGAGTTTCTACGATCGTCGATAATATAGTAACCCAACCAAGGGTTGGGGTCGTGTCCCAAGGGAGCAGTTTTGAGAATTGATAGAAAAATAGAATTATATTCTAACTAGTCGTAGCTAAATTTATTAACGAACAAAAACATAGTAAATAAAAGGGGGTGACACGAAAGTCTCAAATATCAAATGGGGGTTTTGTAACAAGTGATAAAACAACAAAATAAACAAGAAAATCAAGTATGGACAAAGGTTCTTGGGATGTGACCACAATATAAGTTGAGATAAATTGTTGGGTAC